>NC_050078.2:24035597-24253097 GCF_009764565.3 Dermochelys coriacea | reverse complement strand
CAGATTATCTTATCAAATTTGCAGCTCTTGAATATACAGTGGTATAATATAGTGTCTACCCACATAATTTTTCTACTTTAACATCAAAGAAGTAAAACATTATTTTACTACTTCATTTGCTCAAACTTTAGATAAAGACATTTGAAGTTTGAAAGGAAACATTTATATGCATTTCCTCTCTGCACACAAACAATATATTACATACCATATCCTCTACACATGGGCCCAATCCTTATCCCTTCATGAACGATATAGGTCAGGTTCTGGTCTTAGTTATATTGCTAAAAAATCCAGAGTAATTCTATTAAAGACAGTTGAGTTACTCCAGATTTACACTACTGTAAGAGATAAGAATGTCTCCTATACCCTGAGGTCCTGAGTCTCCACTACTTTGCACATTGTATGGTCATTTATAGCTGTACAAAGTGAGTGTAAACTAGAGGTAAAATTTTAATAAGATTGTTACACTCACTGTCAATAGTGGTAGTATTTTACATTTGTTTTCACTCACTTTGTAAGAATGTAAATGACTAATTGTTCAAAACAGAGGAGCTATAGGTCCTAGGTTTGTGTAAAACTTACTGGGCCAAATTCTCTCACTCTCACTAAAGCTAATTCAGTGATTAGATTTACCCCACGGTAAGTGGGAATAATATGTGACCTAAAGGATCACCAAAATGTTTTATTGATTTCAGTTTGCTTGAACTTGTACCTCTGAGTTTTGCTCTCATTTTTAATTAAACATATACACTCAAATCAAAATTCACCTGAAGCTGCTGAATTTCAGAGGATTCGGATTTAAACAATACACTTATCTGTCCCTGGTACCTGTGGTTTTCAGAAAACTCGTACCAGGTTTTCATAGCTCATTGTTATCCCACCAACGCTATAGTTATATGGTCTAGCTCCATTCTGTCTGCTTTGACTTGCTCTGGTTGAACAAAGCAGGAGAAAAGTATGCTCCTTAACTTGCTGAATCCCTTCAGTTGACAGTGTGTGGGTGGAGCACCACTGTAAACCCGGGCTGCTGATTGGTCCCTGGAAGCCTGGCATAATTTAGAACAGCCTGTAGGCACCTCTAATGTGGATTAGAGGCTAAACCAACCCTTGACAAGTCCCCGGCTTGGGAAATAATTGGATGCAAAGGTGCTATACAGTCACTTTTGTCCCAGTGGATACAAAGATTAGAGCAGTAGAATAGGAAGCACATTCATTATAAATCCCTATTTTCAGGCCCTGAAGACTCCTTTTTTAAAAATCTGAAATGCCTCATACTTGTTCTTAAATCAAGGTTATTGGGGTTTTTTGTATTTTAGGTTTTTTTGGTGGGGGGTGTATGCAGGGGAAAGGACACCATTTAGTAAAATTGCTGTTGATGCATTTGAGTTATCTGAGTTTGAAAAAAAAAGGTTTTTCACCATTTTAGACATTTTTGAGATTTGGTTGAGCCCAGATAACTCAAGAAATCATGTTTTTTTTAATTTTTCACTCTTGCCAGGACTTTGTATCTAATGCTCCAAAGCTTGCATATGCTCAGCTTCTTTGAAGTTAATAGTGCTTCCACCCACATAAAAAGTTTGCAAGGTTTGTGGCTGTAGGACTGCATTCTCACTTCAAATGTGTGTGCATTTCTTATCATGAGCACCAATCCTGCAAAGATTTATGCATATGCTTAACTTTAAGCAGGTGAGTAGTTCTCATTGAACTCCCGAATCCAGGTCTTTGCAGAATCAAGGCTTAAGTTACCACTAAGGCTGTTTTATTAAAAGTGGTGAGTGGTGCCATCATTCCTTCAATACAAGGTAATAAAACATCCCTTATGCTATGGGTATTGCATCAAAGGGAACTTCATTTAGGAAGTCTTAAGGCCCAGTTCTGCAAACACTCAAGTCAATGAGACAACTTACCTGAGTAAAGTTACTTGCATGCATAACTACTGGCAAGATCAGGCTCTTAGTGAGCGGATCATTGTAATTCTGGAGTAACTCCAAATAGTGGTTTCTGTGTAAAAAATGGTGAAGTGAAATATCAGTCAAATCATTTGTCGTTAATAGAGATTTTATGTGCCTAGCCAAAGTCAGAATAGGGTCCTTGATCTTAATCAGACCTGTCTGAATAGTATTTGGTGAATAATTTATTCAAAAATTTCACAGTATTTTCAAATAAATTATAAAAAGAGTTTTTTTCATATTTTTACTGACCTCTAACATTAAATGCAAAAAAGTGTGTTGGACATATTTTAAGACATTTGTTTGACAAATAATGAAGTTATAAGTGTTTGAAAATCCTGTACTATGAATGTACAGTCCATTAGCTCCAGACATACACATACAATCTGGAGTTGTGCAATCTTTAATAAACACAGCTGAGTTTATCTGAATGTGCGATTCCATGTACATGTAAGAAAGTTCAAATAAATGCACTCAGTGCATTTACAGCGTAATTGCACTAAGTGCATTTGACAGACCTGGGATGATGCAATCAGTTAAGCCTACTGAGATGTTTGTTTGAATCTCAAGTTGAACATACATATAAATACATGTTTATTAATATGTAGCCGAGAAAATGAAATGCAAAAAATAAGGGTTCATGAATTACTATTATTTTTCATTATTTATTATTTGTCTTATCATAGGGCCCAGGTGCGCTACTCATGGATCAGGACCCTGTTGTGTTATGCACTGTACAAACACAGAATAAAAGATGGTCCCTGTTCCAAAGAGTTTTCAGTCTAAGAAATGAAACCTTATCAATAAGATTTTAAATTTAAAAAATGAGGAAATTCAAAGTTATGTTTCTCACAGCAATATAACCAGGTCACATTGTACATTTATATGAAGGTCTAAAGCACAAAATTTTACTTTATATACTATAAAATACTTAAAGTGATTATCTGTTCTGGCTTTAGCGGGACAGTCCCAGGTTTTCATATGATGTCCTGGTATTCTGGGAACTACTTTCAGAACACTAGAAATGTTCATTTCCCTAATCAAAGTGTTTGTTTTTCACAAGTAAAATATGGTTGTTTGAGATGTATTAGTATAAGAAATATAATATGTTCTTTCTGCATCAGGAATAATAGTCCAGTAGAATAAGTGCTGGATGTGATGAACAATGTTTGGAGTGTGTAGACACTATCAAAGCTATTCTTTTGCTCAGAAAACTAAGTTACTGGGGAAAAAATCTTCCAGTTGAGAAATATGCATGGATTACTCATGAGTCAGAAGTTGGCAGTAGTGACACCAGCAAACTTTTGTCTGATTATTCTGCAACCCTAAACAATGTCATCACAAAAATGTCCTAGTTTTTGAAAATAATCACCCTAAAAATACTAGGTGTGCAAGCAGGCTGAGGTCTGGTAGCTGTAGAACCACAGCTTTGAATTTCCTGACATACATGCTCTTTAAAATCTTTCTCAAATGATGGAACTAACATGGTTTTAGTAATATATATGATCTACCTAAGTCTGCCTCCATGCATAAACATCTTCAAAATGGTCACAGATACATTCTGCAAAAACTGTCAGAATGTGTACTTGCAGTCTGTCTGGGAATGGCTACATACAAAGATAACCTCTGAAGATTATTCCTGTTAGGAGCATGGGATGCTGCATATAGGGTCAGGAGATGTAACCGCAAAAGCATGCAGACAATGGCGTATATACCCAAGGCCCCTGCCCAGACTTCTTAAGTTTATGCAATAAGCCTTACAACATTAAAACAAGGGATCTCATATTATTCTATACCTTTTAAGGAAAATTTCACAAACTATTTAAATATACCAAAGCCAGACAATCCTTGTTTGTTTGTTTGGCTTACAATATTCTAAGGAATGCTACAGTGGAATATTTATTATCAATATTATATTAATAAAAAGAAAAGGTAAAAGTGCATGCTGATTAAGTACTGACAAATGCTTTGCATGTCTTCCTCTGCAATGGGAATCACTCATGAACAAGCTCACTATGGTTTCTGTTTACAATCTTTCTGGTGTTCACCTAAGCCATCTTTGTTCCCTTTACTAGCCTGAACATGCCCATTTGGCTTAAAATGAAGAGTAAGACCCTAAAGTGTTAAAAACAGAACAGTGACCTGGCAGGAAATTCAGCATTTGGCAAGCAGAGGACTCAAAAGGAACTGCTGTAACATAAGGCAACCATCAGTACAGAGAGCCCAATCCTGTCCACATTGAAGTTGATAGAAAAAAATCCCTCTCACTTCAGAGAGAGCAGAATCCAGACCCGGAACTCTGCACTGTGATCTTGTTCTGAAAATTTAGTGGACTTGACTCCCCTTTCGTGCCCATTTTACAATAATAAAACACCATTGGATATACTCCTAATTTACACTGATATAAGGGAGACGAGTATCAAACCGCATGTATGTGTCTGTGTGCATGGCAAATCCTGGGGTGGACTAGCAGAGCATCCAAGAGTTGTGAAGAATGGTGAGAACAGCGAGCATCAACTGACCTTAAAAACAATACTGTTAAGTGATTTGTGCATTTCTTTTAAATCAAGAACATTAGAGAAATGAGGTGAAGGGTGAAAGTCACATCTGGGGTATCGGGGGTGCAACAGTGCTGAAATCAAGGGCATTGCGTTCACTTATGCTGGGTCTGAATTTAGACCAAAAAGCAGGAAGATTGGAGGTGGTGTGAATTGAGCTGACAACATAATATTTATGTGCTTTTTTACTCTCAAAAGATGTGCAGGAAAGAAGAGGGTGGCCCCCATCCCAACACAGTTAATACTTAAAGCTACTTCTTTAAAAAGTCTAAGGCCTGGTCCACACCTAAAATTTAGGTTACCCTAGCTACATGGCTCAGGGGTCTGAAAAATGTCACATCCTGTGTCATGTAGTTAGATCGAGCTAACCCCCACCATGCATGCAGTTTGATCAATGGAAGAATTCTTCCATTAACCTCTCAGAGAAGTGGATTACTTACCTCTACAGAAAAACCTGTCCCATCTATTTTGGAAACTTCTGCGCTGTAGCTGTGCTGGTGAAGCCACTGTTGTGTAGACATAACCTAAGTACTTATCTATGTGGGGACACAGGAAAATTAATTCAAATTATCTAAAGGTGTGAATTTAAAATGAATTTGTTAAACCGCACTAACCCCCTCTGTGGACACTCTTATTCAGAATTAAAGTGCCTTAATTCAGTTTAGTTTAATTCACTTTCAAAGTGAATTAAACTAAACCAAATTAAGGCCATTTTAATTCTGAATGAGAGTGTCCACAGGGGGGCTTAATGTGATTTAATTAATCCACTTGAAAGTTAATTCAGCTTAACTTTCCTGAATGTCCCCATGTAGACAAGCTCTAAGTAAATTATGTCCCCATCCTGCAGCATTTCTGCTCACAAAGCTCCTATTGAAGTCAGTTATGGCAGGTTCGGTGGAAAGGGAAAGACCCAAACACACACTTTCACTTTTTGTTTTAGTCTCACAGTGATAGAGAGAATGTTATTTCCTCTTCGGATTTATGTTATTGTGCCTGGAACAAGTTAATGAGAAGTACATTTGTAAAGATAAACTAACTCCCTCTACCCTCAACTTTTAAACTTTATTTTACTTAATGTCTGGAACTAGTCAAGGAGAGAATAGAAATAAAGGCCTATGAGTCTGACTGCTTTGAAAGCCACTCACTCCATTCTCACAATGAAATTGGGGGATTCACAAAAGTGAAAAATCTGATACAGTCTCTGAGTCCTTCAACCACAGGTGGGCTCTTTAACATTAACATAAAAACCCTAGGAGGACTCAGAAGGGCATGGAACCAATTACTGTATGCTGCTACAGACACTGCTATTGATATTCTCTCCAGTGCAGATGAAAATCTCACAAACTCTTAGCAGGGGCCGAAAATCCCCTCACACTTGCTGGAAAACCCCCTTCCTTACAAGTCAATATCCTGTATACAGAGCTTTTTTAACCTCAACACATCAGATACCTTAAAAAGCAATTGGTGGATTTGCACTATAATAGAGAGGTGTGATGAACCTGTAACCTGTCTTATCATAGTACTACTTAGCCATCATCTAGCAGAACACCTGAGAAAAACCTTCTGTAACTGAGTATCGAACCATAGCAGAATTCTGCTGCCACTTCCACCTCCCTCAATGAATTTTTCAAAAACCTAAAGGAATTCCTACAGAGGCAACAGGAACTGGACAATTTGCAGTAGGTGTTACGCATGGTATTACTACTAGCAGCAGAAGTGCTATGAATATGGAAGTGAGAAGCTAACAAAAGAAAGAGGCATTTGCAGACAAGTACCTTGCTTGGCTTCCCATAACAGAAAATAGTTTAAAAATATTTAGCAGTGAAGCAAATGAGTAGAGTACTGTTGGTTCATCTGAAAACTCACTCACACCTTATGGTCACCATCTGTGGTGTGGAATGTTTTCAACCTTGACAAAGCAGATTTGTCGAAGGATATTTCTTCTCTTTGAAATAAGAGAATTAGCTGTTTCAAAACCGGAATCCGTGTTGGCTCATCTACACTCAGACACACTCTGGAAAACAGTGTATCATTGCAATAAGCATTCTGTTGCCAACCTGTAAAAAGACGCAGCTGTATAACTGCTAAGCAACACCAAAGGCTACTGTCCCTTCCTCCTCCAGTAAACTTTTTAAAGGATGAAGAAGAGCTGTTATAAAAGCCAATGAGAAGGAAGGAACATGCAGCAGGTGGTAACATCTGTGTCCATTAGGTCTCTCCAAAACAATCTGCTCCCTAATGTTCTCAGTGAGGAGAAGGAACAAGAATCTGAGAGTGACAGAGTTATGGGCATAGGTGGAGTAGGGAAAGGGTAGAGACTCCTACTCAAATACTGAACCTGTTGTGGAAGAGGCTCTTAGTGCCAATGAATTATTATTTCCCTCTCTTTCTCAGTGTAACTTCCGTGGGAGAATTCCCCCAAAGTCTTGCTGGCTTGCAAGCATAAAATCAACACGTGTTTTAGATATACATACATAACCATGTTTTGTGTCATTGTTGGGATTGGTGAGAGATACTGGAGGGGGAAGTAAGAGTAATATTACAGCATAGGATGGTGTTCTCCTGCTATTTTATAGTTTGCCCTTCATTTAACAATTTTCCACTGACTTTAATTAAGTTCACAAGACTACTGCACTTTTATATGTTTTAAAACAGTGAATAATTCAAATTGAAAAATTTGCCCAGTGAAATTGGCCTTTTTTTCTGGAGAAGACTGTAATTTCCTCAGAATTATTCATTACTGAAGTTTATTTGAAAATTGTCTTCCTCTGTGGGTTGGTGTCAAATAGTTTGCTCTATTTTAGATTCATTATTCAAGCTGGACTGGGATGCCTAGTTATGATTCAACAAATAAATCAGATGGCATTGTTGTGAGCTGTAGCTCACGAAAGCTTATGCTCAAATAAATTTGTTAGTTTCTAAGGTGCCACAAGTACTCCTTTTCTTTTTGCGAATACAGACTAACACGGCTGCTACTCTGAAACCTGTTTCCATTCTGTGACTGAATAAAATGTGCAAGCACTTCTGGGATAGATACTCACACAGGTGAAATTAAAATTTGGCTCCTGTTAATACTCTCTCATGCAGATTTGAAATTTGCTCATTGCAAACATTCAGGCCAGGAAAAGGTAATCACTGCAATGTTTGGTTTCTGCAAGGACAAAGAGTTCAAAAGAGGAGTGAGCGTTGCTGAAGCAAATTCATGTACAAATTCAAACTAATATTCTTGGGGAAATGGTAGTATTTGCCCAGACCTCAAATTTTTTAAAGCTATCTTGCTTACTTAGGGCAAGATTGTCCCTTGCCCTATATGCTTCAAAAGAGGAATAAGGAGGAGGTAGGTGACCCACATCACCAGTCAGCATGAGGGCAGACAGCAAGCTGTATGGGGCCATTACCCATACCCAGGCAGATGGGCAGGGAAGGAGAGGAGAAGAAGGTACCCCATCTGTGCTCCTTTACACACGGCTAACAGGAAAGTGGCAATATAGGCCTTGACTGGTTCCTTACTTTCAACCAGTTCTAATATTTAAAATTTGTATAAGCATTGTAAGATTCGTATATCAAACCGGATATAGTCTCCAGGGCTTTTGGTTTAGTCTTTGGCTGTGCTACAAATTTCTTGTGTGACCTTCAGCAAATCAATTTATCATTCTGTGCCTCATTTCGCTGTCTGTAAAATGGGGATAATATTACTTTCTTAGTTCAAAAGTATGTTATGAAGATGAATTCATAAATGTCTGGGAGGTGCTCAGATGCTATGGTTTTGAAGGCTATAAAAGTACCTAGATAAATACATTATCCCCACATTTTCTTTTCTTGTTTCTTCTAATGGGATGATGGTACTTTACTTCTTCTGACACAGGCCTCATTTTCACCGCCACTTTTAAGTTTATGTTTGACTTTTGAAATCCTGTTGATGTGCACTCCCAATTATTACAGTAGTTAGCTACTAAAATTTTACCTAACTTATGTATAGCACCTACTTGTTGCTTGATTCATGAGTTTCCTTTCCCCAACTCTGGATAGATGTTGAAAAAATATAAGATGGTATCCCAATGAGTTCCACGTCAGCAGAGATAAGCAGTCCTCCTACTGCACTACTTAGAATATAACTAATGTAGCTATTCATAAGTATTTCATTTCCAGTATTGATATGCAGTGCAATGCACTCTAGTGACACATGAAGTTCTTCATTGTGAGTTATGTATCTTTTAGGTAAAGACAAAGGTAAAGACATATAATAGCATTGCCTGTCTGCAAAAGCCACAAGAAAGGGCATCACTCTCATGATCAGCTTTGTCCTTTAAAATGTGTGACAATGACTCAGAAAGAGGAACACAACAAAATCTGCAAGAAGAAGCAGTTTGTCACAATGTGGGATTCATTTCTTTAACAGCTATAACCTCAGTTTCCTGATTCAGCATTTTTATGCCTATAATTTATTATAACAAAGCAAAATGAAAATATATTTGCATGGAATGGAGGAAAATTTGGGTCTAAAATGCAGGACAGTTGGGAGGTCAGAGAAAGATATTTTAGCAGGTCTGCAGTAATGCCTGTTGTGAGAGCTAGATGTTGTTTGTATGGGCACTCAATTCACTGAGATCTTATCACGGACCTTATAAGGGTTTTAACACTGTAGTAAATAAGGGGTGAAATCCTCCAAGGGTTTCACCCAGTGTTTGTGAAGCACCCAGAATCTAAGACAAGGTCTCAAAAGAAAAATCAGAATAAGAGATAAATAATAAATTAAATAATATAACTTCCTCAATGTGAAACCTGATTAGCCAGATTTCACAGACAGTTTCAATTAAGTCTATTTCTCATTTTTGTTTATCTCTATTTAATATGGATAACTAATGTTATTTCATTACAATTCCCTAAAGTATTTTTTGATATTTCATTAAAGGGACAGTTAGGTTTTTTTAAAAAAATCCTTACTTATGTTACCAGATTATTAAAAAGTGAAAAACAGTCCCATTTTCTGTTGATTGTGTTGTTTGTTTTCTGCATTTCATTCAACAGTGGTGAGGAAAATAGAGTGGTCCATTTCTGCCTTGTGTTCCATAGGGGCAACTGAATTAATCCTACTGGGAAGTCCCATCACCTCCCTGGAACTGAGAAACTAGAATATGGGTCACCACTGAGCAACTTGCGTGTTGTGCTGCCTGATTCATTTGCTGCACCTTCAGGGAAACGAGGGAGTTCCCGGCAGGGTTAATTCAGTTGCCCATCATCCTGGGCTGTCTGCACGTGCTTCTTGTGTCTCGGGGGATGGGGAAAGAGGAGGAGTTCAGTGTTGATATACAATCCTTCTGAGGTGGAATTGATTCCTGAAAATGAGGAGGAGCAGAGCCTATAGATTTCACCAAGGAGCGCTTTACTCCTGTTGTTAGTCGGGCAGGCAGGCAGTTCTAACATACTCCCTCAGCCTTTTAAGCTGCTCGCACAATGGCTTGTCTTCTCATCTTCTTTCTCCCTCAGGTTTGGAAATTTTCACTGTCAATTTTTTATTTCATGTATTTTCCAAAGCCACTAAAATAATTTGGCAGCAAAGGTTTCAAGTCCCACAGCCAATATTAGTCTATGGAATAAGTACAGCAAGAGCAAAGAGCTTAATCTTCCTCTCCCGGCCCTACCATTATTAAGAAAAGGGTAGTTTGGTCTCCAAGTGCAGTTAGTCCTGGACCTCTCTGCTGCGACTGACAACAGGCATGGCAATTGTGGTGATGGTTTCACTGATGTAGGCACTCGTCCATTACAAACTGGACTGAATCCATTAGGTCATGTCATATATTCCACCAAACATATAGTAAGTACTTCTGGTCACTACAAGCACAAGTCAGATTTTAACCAGTGACCTAAAGGTGAAATCCTCTATATACGATTACCAAATCCCTAAAGCCATCCAGATTCACAAAAAGTAATTTTAAAGTAAGTTTTATATTACAGGAAGTAAAGGAACCACAGGCACATATCTATGCTGGCAGTAAATTAGTATGGTGTAGAGTGATATAAATATTTACTATATTGGTAAGAATTAACTGCATTATCATCGTTCTCCTTTCCACTTCTAATTCCAGAGAACTGTCTCCAGTTTTTCAGTATTTTTAAACATGTGTCTTGTGACATTTTAGAATTTGTTACTGCCATTGTTGAGCCTTACAGTTTTCTTTCTTCTTGGTAACGCCTCCACTAAATATTTAAAGGGTACAACACTAAAACAGGGGTCTCACTAGGTGAAAAAAAAGCATGTCAGTGGCCAGCATGTGACAATTTCAAATGCTATATATTTGCAGAAAAAAGGGTGCATACTTTAAGATCTCACATCTCCCTGGACATTCAGTAAAAATGGAGTACCATAAGCTGCAATGGTAAGCTTGCAATTACACAATGACCATGTTCCTATAAATTCTTGCCCAATTTATAGCACAAGTTTGCTGTACTCCAGCGTCCTACGAGTATAAGTACACTTAGGCATGAGGTGTAATGTCTGAGTGAGAGTAAGTCTCAAGCCCATTTACATACCTGCTCTGTCACAAGTGCATGGGATAAAAAGGGGTAGCATGTGGGAAGGCAATGAGTGTGATGAAGGAGACATGGGCTTAAGTGTGATATTTGGCTTGTAAATGAGGCTCATGGGCCTTTCTCCTGCCATTAGAAAAGTAGTTTGACAGCCATGCCCCAGTATTCTTACTAATGCAAGATCCAGCACTCACCATCTTGATCATTTTTACCTTGGGCTTATTTGCACGACACACCATATCTAAGCCCTGCAGGTTCAATATAGACAGAAAACGATCTTTAAGAAAAATGAAATATGCTCCACCTTGTTGCACCTTTTTTCTCAGTCAGTCCATTTTTGTAATTTCAAAATATAGCATATCCTAGGTATAGACTTTGGAGTTACCAAGTAACATGCTATCAGCACTTTTATTTAAACAGGAGGGTAATTTTAGACTATTAATACTAGCTGGGAAACTGCAGATAGGTGTGGTACTGTTTCATACTGCTGCATCATCTTTGTTGGGCTCTGAATAGTTTAGATAGCGGCAGACAATGCTGGTGGTATTAATCAGGAAACCATTTCCAGATGCCTCACACAAATTCCAGAGGCCATGATGATGTGTCGTGTTATCTTAATTTTCCTCTCACGCCACAAGTACAAGGGAGTGAGTTGGTCTGTGTTATGATGAGATTCCCCTATGTCTGACAAACTAATGACTGCAAGTATACAGCAGTTCAATCATAATAAATTGAACTTTTGTACAGTCCCATCCTAGAGGATCCCAAAGTGCTTTACCACAGTATACAGTATAATATATGAGTCACTCCACCAATCACCTAAATACTGACACCTCTAAGGTGAAACATAGAAATTGTTTGGGGGCTCAGTTGCTTAATTGAAGGCAATGCTAATTTTGTTTTAACTTCAGTGGAAGCAAGATCAGGCTGCGGGAGTGGATAGTATTACTATACAATATTGTAAT
This sequence comes from Dermochelys coriacea, assembly GCF_009764565.3. Classification (NCBI taxonomy): domain Eukaryota; kingdom Metazoa; phylum Chordata; order Testudines; family Dermochelyidae; genus Dermochelys; species Dermochelys coriacea. Next base: position 24,241,097 of record NC_050078.2, on the reverse strand, counting down.
TTAGGACAGGAAATTAGAAAGAACACAACTGAAATTTCAGAGAAATTTAGGTGAGCAGAATATAATTAACCCTTTTAGAATCTGATAAGGACACCAGGCTTGACATATCTACTTTTGCAAAAAGTTTAATAACCACAAATGGGTAGGTCCCTTGGTTTTTCAAGCAGAATAGTTTCCTGTAACCCCCATATCAGAGCATAGATTCAGTACTGACTCTGAAGGAAAGAATGCCTCCTACTGAGCCACCATCACTACCTCCTACAGCATTTAAATATTTCTTTGTGGTCCCCAGACATTAGATTGACCCAGCCCCATCCTTCTTAGTTGGTAAGATCACAAACCAAGACAGTGCTCTGTGTTTGGTTAGGTTAGTTCTAATACTGTCACCTGGATTGTGTGGTACTGTGTGGTTGCAAGGTAATTTCATTTCCTAAACTATAATTCTTTCCATAGTGATGAAGTCCAAAAACAAACAAACAAATAAACAAAACAACAACTCTTTAGTAGCCTCCATATTACTTGGTTAATTGCATAATTTTTCATTTCTAGAATAGAACACTTGCTGGTTAATCAAGAATATACTTCTTTTAAGAATTTTCTTTCTTATCATGACTGGTTTAGCAAATAACCTGAAACCCTTCTGATGTTCTTGTAGGAGAAACAGATATCTCCTAAACCTCTTCTTAATAATCCCTTTCTTTTCTCCATCTACCCCTTCTAAATAAATGCATTGAGCTTAAGCCTACAGAGGAGAGTGGGCAGGGCTCACATATGGGAATTTTAAGGAAGATGTTGCCTGTATTTATCTCATTTGGCCTTCCAACAATAATGAAAGCAGATTCTTTACAATTTATATTTTATGAGACTTTGCTGCAGTCCTCTGGAAATATATGGTATTTAGAAAGAAATGAGGAAGAAAATGAACAAACGAGAAACATCAAAAAGTAGGAAGAAAAGGAGGACTTGAGGCACCTTATAGACTAACAAATTTATTTGAGCATAAGCTTTCGTGAGCTACAACTCACTTCATCGGATGCATTCAGTGGAAAATACAGTGGGGAGATTCATATACACAGAGAACATGAAATAATGGGTGTTACCATATACACTGTAAGGAGACATTTCAGAGTAGCAGCTGTGTTAGTCTGTATTCGCAAAAAGAAAAGGAGTACTTGTGGCACCTTAGAGACTAACAAATTTATTTGAGCATAAGCTTTCGTGAGCTACAGCTCACGTCATCGGATGAAGTGAGCTGTAGCTCACGAAAGCTTATGCTTAAATAAAGTTGTTAGTCTCTAAGGTGCCACAAGTACTCCTTTTCTTACTGTAACGAGAGTGATCAGGTAAGGTGAGATATTACCAGCAGGAAAGCGGGGGGGGGGGACCTTTTGTAGTGATAATCAAGGTGGGCCATTTCCAGCAGTTGACAAGAACCTCTGAGGAACAGCGGGGGGTGGGAGGGAGGAATAAACATGGGGAAATAGTTCTACTTTGTGTTATGACCCATCCATTCCCAGTTTGTATTCAAGTCTAAATTAATTGTATCCAGTTTGCAAATTAATTCCAATTCAGCAGTTTCTCGTTGGAGTCTGTTTTTGAAGTTTTTTTGTTGAAGAATTGCCACTTTTAGGTCTGTAATCGAGTGACCGAAGAGATTGAAGTGTTCTCCGACTGGTTTTTGAATGTTATAATTCTTGACGTCTGATTTGTGTCCATTGATTCTTTTACGTAGAGACTGTCCGGTTTGGCCACTGTACATGGCAGAGGGGCATTGCTGGCATATATCACATTGGTAGATGTGCAGGTGAACGACCCTCTGATAGTGTGGCTGATGTGATTAGGCCCTATGATGGTGTCCCCTAAATAGATATGTGGACACAGTTGGCAACAGGCTTTGTTGCAAGGATAGGTTCCTAGGTTAGTGGTTCTGTTGTGTGGTGTGTGGTTGCTGGTGAGTATTTGCTTCAGGTTGGGGGGCTGTCTGTAAGCAAGGACTAGCCTGTCTCCCAAACTCCCAGCACTCCCAAATTAATTAATTACACATAGGATATAACATTTAGATAGAGGGTTCCATTTCAGCTAGGTCTCTATTTGGCCTTCATTTGTGAGTGTGCACCAAAAAAAAAAAAAGTCTACATTTCTACAACTCACTGTCTCACCTGTTGTCTATTAATATAATTGTTATTAGTAAATTACATTCCTGTAGACTCAAAAGGAATCAGTCAGCCAAAGGTCAATTAGTGTCTTTTAGCATTATAAGCTAAGTATGTATAACCTTTCTACCAGGTGCTGTTGGCAGCAAAAAGGTCCATCTTCAAATATCTTTGGGTTGCTCTTGAAATTAATAAACATCGCCGACTCAAGCCCCCGCCCAGAAACCTGGGAAAAAATAAATACTTTCCCTGGGAAACCCTTAACAGGCAATACTTCACCCCTGTCAAGCACTGACCCCATATGAAAAACAAGGAAAACTTTATTCAGAGGAAAGGAACACAGCATTAATTTGGATAAACACAACAACAATATATCAATAATATGTTAGAAGAATATCAAGTAAAACATTGCCCACACAGTATCTTTGGCAGTAGTTCTTTGAATCCGTTTCTCTATCTGCTGATGTGAATATCTAATGGACAAATGTCTTTCACATGCCACTTCACTCCCCCACCCCCAGCTTCTCCTTTTGTGAAGGAGAGACCTTCTGCCCCTTCTTACTGCAATGTCACCTCAGGCTGTGGTGCTGACTTCAGGCGTTCCGGCTCCTAACCCAATCATAGTGATTACAGTTCCAGGGGTGCCGGTAGGAGCACCTTGCTACCACCTCTACAATGCCAAAGACAGGTCCTTAGCAGAGTTCAATAAGCTCTGTCATGACACTGGAGGGTTTAAACAGCATATAATATCCTTGATCAGTCCTCATTCCAGGGATTCACTCCTCACATCAAAATAGTGTGTGTGTTATTCCAATGTTCTAGACTCATCACTCTGCTAGCACTACTCAAATTTAGAAATGTAACTGTGCAGCTATAGTCAATTACAGATAGCCTACTTCTCTCTGATATTGTGTGACGTCTTAGACTAAAACAAATCCACCTCTACAGTAGGGGAGCTGACCAGGAAGCTGACTAGTACTGTGGATCGCAGATCTGAAATCCTGACACATACAGTAACTACTGACAGCATGCAAGAACCTGACACAGTCTACCAGGGCATTATTTATTATATACTGTATCAAAGCCAAAAAGTCTAGAAATCCAGTTCTGCAATGGCTTCTCACATTGCAATGAGCTGAAAGGGAGCCAGGTACAGTTAGCTGCTTTCTTGTTGTCCTTTCTCAAGAGACTCCAGCCAGCTTGATCAATCACAACTGCCCTTTCATTAGGATTTGTGCAGCAGAGGGGGATTTTCTAGCTGAGTCATTAAACTAGAGGCTAATATTTTTGATTTACTTCCAATTTGTTTTGTGTTGGGGGCGGGGGGAAGACATATTTTGTGACAGCAATGTGTAATTTGTTTTGGTGTGAGTTCACTGTATTCATCTAGCTAAATGATTGTGTAGTGTTCTTTCATATGAATTACTCCTACTTTTTGGTTTCAGAGTAGCAGCCGTGTTATTCTGTATCCGCAAAAAGAAAAGGAGGACTTGTGGCACCTTAGAGACTAACAAATTTATTTGAGCATAAGCTTTCGTGAGCTACAGCTCACTTCATCGGATGCAATCAGTGGAAAATACAGTGGGGAGATTTATATACACAGAGAACATGAAACAATGGGTGTTACCATACACACTGTAATGAGAGTGATCAGGTAAGGTGAGCTATTACCAGCAGGAGAGTGGCGGGGTGGGAACCTTTTGTAGTGATAATCAAGGTGGGCCATTTCCAGCAGTTGACAAGAACATCTGAGGAACAGCGGGGGGGGGGGGGGAATAAACATGGGGAAATAGTTTTACTTTGTGTAATGACTCATCCACTCCCAGTCTTTATTCAAGCCTAAGTTAATTGTATCCAGTTTGCATCCAGTTTGCAAATTAATTGTAATGAATGTACACAAGAGAACAGATTAAGGTTGGTTTTTAAACCTGAGTTAACTGTACACCCACAACATTGTCCTAACAGGTTTTGCAGAATTTGGGGGGGATAATAATGGTGATGATGATAATATTATTTATAATAATAATACTTAATAATAATAATAATTAATAGCTTCACCCTGCTTCTGCATTAACTTAAGAATAACCAAGTTCTGTGCTAATAAATTCATCATGTCCAAAAAACACCCCCAAATCATCATGTAAGTAATATCAATAATAAAAGCATACCTCAGTAAAGATGTTCTTGGAACAACTCTGCCAGAATGTTAGACAATAACCTGCATGAGATTATTTCCAGGTATGACTCAAATGGCCACCTGTTAAATATTTCATCTAGCACAAAATATCTAACCTTTGATAAGACTCTCAGTCAGTGTCCTAAAAGGCACTGAAGAAAACATAATGTCCACTGTGCTGTGTAACACTCTTCCTTCTTTAACACCTGCTAAATTGCTGCATTTGAACTTCCCCATTTTACCAATCATTTCCAGTTTAAGATGACTAATATAGTTAGTCACAATTCTCAAGAAACACAGTGTCCAATAAGAAAAGGAGTACTTGTGGCACCTTAGAGACTAACAAATTTATTAGAGCATAAGCTTTCGTGAGCTACAGCTCACTTCATCGGATGCATCGGATGAAGTGAGCTGTAGCTCACGAAAGCTTATGCTCTAATAAATTTGTTAGTCTCTAAGGTGCCACAAGTACTCCTTTTCTTTTTGCGAATACAGACTAACACGGCTGCTACTCTGAAACAGTGTCCAATATATATTGTTACTTCAATAAGGCACATAGTAAACATTTTTATTTGCAGAGGTTAACATAAACAAGGAAAACAAGGAAACCACAACTATTCAGTTTTCTATGTTTTCAAAATGTCTATTTAAATTATTCTGCAATGATTTCAATCCCTCCTTTTCCCTAATATGTTGCATGTACAATATGCATTTTTATTGTATAACAGCCCACCAAATTATTAATGGGCTTTTTTGTTCGTTATTTCAGTCCCTAATTAAAAGGGCTGCTGTGTTAAGGATGCAAAAATGCCACCTTAAAAACTTTTCAGTTTTTAGAGTATTTACATCTTTCACCTATTCCCTTTAATTGCTGATTGACTGCAACTATATATTTACTCCTGCCCTGATTTATCATCCTTTAATTGTTTGTGTTGTGACAGTCCAGTTTTAAATGTAAGGCCAGAAATTTCAAAGTATGTTAATAGATTTTAAAGTCAGAAAACCATTATCTTCTAGTCTAACCTTCTGCATAATACAGATAATAGGAATTCACCCATTAATTCCTGCTTGTGATCAATAACTTGTGGTTTAGTTACAGCATATCTTTTAGGAAACTATCCACTCTTAATTCAAAGACTTTGAGTGATAGAAAATCTACCCTATCCCTCAGTAAACAGTTCTAATGGTTAATTACCCTCACCTTATTTGTACCTTATTTCCCATTAGAATTTTTCTAGCTTCAATTTCTAACCAGTAGATCTTATTATGTCTTTATCTTCTAGATTAAAGAGACTTTTAGAATCATATATCTTCTCCCTATGTAATTACTTATTTTATGTGCATAAATATGGACATAGGTGAGGAAGCGGAATATAACTGCAAAAGGAATTTGCCAAGAGGTGAATTAAGCACACATACGGCTTTGTGAACACTAGGGAGGCTGCAGCTAACATTTGTATGTTGTAGGCCTGGACAAGGGGTTAGATCCTCAAAAGAGAGTTTTAAATTAGGTGGGAGGTCTCCTAAACAGATTTACATGCTTAAAAGCTAGGCCAATGCAGAGCATGATTAAAGTGCAAGGCAACAGCCCAAGTTTATCCTTGATGCCAAGCAAGCAGAGGAGAGGATGCCCATAGGGAACATCAGAAAGTGTCTGCTAGTGGAGGAAAAGAGTAAGTGCAACAAAACACAAATGTGTGATGCTAATGTGAATTGTACCTAAATCATAGGTGAGGATACAAACAGAAAGGTGGGACAGGGAACTAACTTCTGGATGGAAGAAGGGTGAGAGATGCTGGTTTTCCTTTCCTCAGCTGATTCACTGCTTCATAGTGGCCTGCTGGGAAGTTGTTCTGACTTGTCATATGCCCATCTGTGGGTACACCTCTTAGAGAATGGGTGGTAGGATGGGTAACTATTGTGGAATTGTGGAGAGGAGTAGACAGTGTCTGATTGGCAGTCAGAAGGGCAGTCAAATTGGGGGTTTGGTGCCATCAGCAGAATGTAAAGTGAATTCACAAACTCATCATGAGATGTTACTTTGTCATGTAGACCATATACACCTGATTCTTTACTTTCTTAGTGCCAGTTACATGAATTGTATCAGGGTTCAAAAGGCTAATATCCTGTCACTTGAGAGGGTGTTTGTTACTATTACAAAGGAGAAATAATTCAAGTAAGGCTCAGCGCAGTTTACTTGAGGGTAATGGGAGTGCAGAAAGGAAAGGAATGGGAGGAGGTTGCACACTTCATACATGATCTGCAGTTTTAAAAAAGCAGGATGGACTGGGACACCACAGCTGCTTCATGGGAGACAGTCTGTTGCCCTCTGCTTGGGGTGAAGTTCCCACTCCATCTTGGCATCTTGCCAGCCCCTGCATACCTGCACAGCATAAGCTTAAATTGGAGGATGCATCTCACAGTGCCCTTTTACCTTACTAGCAGACTTACAGAATGGAATTTGAGCTCCTAAGTTGAAAGCTATTGTTCCTTTTTCTCTCTCTCTCTCTCTTTGGGTGTCTGGAAATTTTATAAACAGGAGATGGGAAATTCAAGATGATTTTTCCACATGAACACATATTGGCATAGCTTTAGAGATTTCCACAAACATACATGCAAATAAAAATCATTCATATAAATATTCACTGGAAACTGACAAAAAGTATTGTGACTATTGAAATAGATGTCTAAGTTTTAATCAAAAGAATGTTAACAGATATGATTTTCTCATACTGGCCCTGCTTTGGTAGGCACAAGTATCTATTCAATAGATAATGTGCTAGTCACATTTTTCCAAAAATCTCCATCTGTCTATAAATACTAAATAAAACTTGTGTTTTGGTGCAATATTTGCACAGCTAGCAGTTGACCCAGATCATATTTGTGATTAAATGAGACATTTTATATTACTCAAGGGAAATCCCCAGTTTTGAAACCTGCCAGTCTATCCTCAGACTACTTTTTCTGAGCTGTTGAACCTTATTTCCTGAGTTCCAGGAATTTCTTTTGGACTAGATATGCCATGACATTTGTTCAGCATTCTGAGTCACTGTTGTCAACTTTTTGTTCATGTGTTGGTATTGCATCCATTTTCTCCGGTGCTGATTTGACATTATAAAACATTTAAGTTTAACATAGAGCTGGCTGCATAATTTTTTGCACACCTTTTAGCACACTGCAAACTGAATTGAAATTTTTAACCTTTTGGAATTTGCTTTTTACAAAGATTTATGGCAGTTATTTTTTTTCATAAAAATGTATGACATTTATTTCATGAAGACATTACATTTACTTCAGATGGGAGCAAAATTAGTGTATCAGCCATCTAAACTGGAACCTTAAGCCCCAAGCCAGTATTAAAACAGTTAAATGACCCACAGAAGGGTATGTGTCCTCATCTTTTGTAGCTAGAACTATGCAAGTTTACTGTTCAGAGTCCTGACTCAGTGGCAATTAAATAAACCAGAAAAGGATCTGGCCCTACGATTTGCAGTTGGAGTTCTGCCTGTGCAACCACAAACAATTATTTTGTCAAAAGAGATCATTAATTTTCAGTTTGACCTCAGCCCATGATGGTACAGTAGCCTAATTCTTCTAACAGTGATGTTACAAGTAAGGTCTGAGTCGGGGGGCTGGAAAGGAAAATATTTAAATTGTTCTAAAAACTCCTTAGACTTGCAGTCTAGCTTCTCCTAACTCCACAAACTGCTCCCACATTATCCATTAGGCAATCAAACGTCCAGTGTTTTGAACTTCTTCTTAGTTACAGATACACTTATCCAGTCAGGGAACAGAAACGATACTCTGCGACTAAGGTGACCAGTCATACAGAAATAATAATGAATAGCAAATTACTGTAGCAAACAGAAAAGGAGTACTTGTGGCACCTTAGAGACTAACAAATTTATTTGAGCATAAGCTTTCGTGAGCTACAGCTCACTTCATCGGATGCGTTGTAGCAAACAGTTCATGAACAAACCATAGGACAAAAGAGGCTAAAATATGTTCGTATAAAGCGTTTGTTGAAAAACACATTTATAACAATTCACAAGAAGAATAAAGGCTAAAATTCATTGATTAAATTGTTCACTGTGAATAGCTCATCAGGTCTATTTGAAGGTATTGCTGTTATTACAATAAAATGCTAGAAAAGCTTTTGTGAACCTATGGACACATCAACAGCTGTCTATGGAGAAGAATTATTATTAGAGAATAGTGTCCTATTTTTAACAGATAACCCAGATTCCAGGATTCAATTAGAATGAAGAGCCCATCTCTACATTCTTGTATATTCAGACATTTGGCATTCTAAGATTTTATATAATGCATCTTAAAGTGTTGTAATTGTTTGTTATTGCTTTTAACTCATTAGCGTAGCCGGACAAGGTCAAACTGCTCTGTAAATATATTCACATTATTATCTATATGATAAGATTCCAGGATTGTCATGCTGTATATCACTCCGAAGCCTAGAATGTCTGTTGAGTCAGTATGAAGCGATGGAAGCGGCTATAAGCATGGCTGGGAGCATGTTTTGTTTAGATTATCACCAGGTTCAATATCACTTGACCCTGTGAAAAACAGCTGGAATGTTGGAATCCAAACAATTGAAATGTGACAATTGATCAGAAGAAGGTAACAGCTTCATGGGGTAACATAGAAGTGGTTCTGCCTCCAGCGAGGAGGTAGCATTTTGCACAAACTTTGGGAAACATGTACAAACAGCAACATTGTTCACAGCACATGGAAGCAAGGGCACCCATTTTTGGCTTTTTACACAAGTGACTTTACAAATTATACAAATTATAAATTATGCAGGAGATTTCAGCTACTATTTTACTATAATGTTTCCATGTGTCAGCCCTTCCAGTTTTGGTTCACAGATGGTTCAAGTGTTTTTCTTTTTACTGGTTAACATGAATATGCAGAGCCTGAAGTCTGAAGAGGCTTGCTTTTAAACAAACTCAGTTTTCACATGGTTAAATCTTGTTGTAAACTCTTGTGTAACATTCATATCTGACAGTTTCTTTCCCCCTCTGCACTGGTTAATACAAGATTGGATGGCACCAGAAATGGAACTAGACTTCAGCTGTGATACAATAAATAGAACTCTGATTTCAGGAGAACAAATTTTCCTTTGTAAAATTGAGCTATAATTTACTATGTGAGATAAACTATACCATTATGATGAGAGTTTCCCCTAACTTAGGGTATTACACAGGAGAATTAAGCCTCTGCCAGTTGGCGTGGTAAAGACATCTGAGTGGATGTATAAAATAAGTTACAATGGGCTGATTTCCCCCTCCCACTGGGAAAAGATAAAGAAAAAGAAAGAAAGACAAAGCCCTGTAGTTTTCCTCTCAGGAGAAGGAAATTTTAGCACAGAAATTTCCTCACATTGTTCCATCAAATGAGATAGGGTAGGGGTGGGAATAAGGGATAGAGGTTTCCTTGGTATCTCTCTCCCACCCCCAATTGCAGTATAACAGGCCACGAAGTCTGGTCAAACACCTATAGATCTACAGGGGGCTGCATTGATCCTGAGGGATCAAAAGGATACCGTGGAGGGCCTTTGCCCCTGCTGAAACTCACTGTAGCCACACCCAGGGGTTAAAGAAGGAACCCATACTGCAGAGGAGGGTCAGCAGAAAAGATAATTCAGCCCCTGACTGTATTATCATTTTGTGTAAACTCTGTGGGGAAGATCAAAACAATACATGTCCTATCTGGCCCCATCCAGTTCTGGTTCAGTTCCCCAGTCCAGAGAAGGTGTCTCCAGAGGTGACACAGAGCTGCAAAAGCAGATTAGATCATAGCAGGGAGGATAAAATAAGAGCACAAATGGTTGCCTCTGTGTGCAGTGCAATCACAGATCTGTAGAGTACAATAACTCCCAATATACTGACATGCAAATTCATGTTAGTTCATATATGTCATATAAGAGCAATATCTAAACTATAGCATAGTAGCATTAACAGCTACACTATATTATATACATTTTTGCTCCATGGTGGAGGAATACAGAGTCACTAAGACTCAGCCCTGAGGCAACAAAACAGTTCTGATCTTGGCAAAACAAATGTCCCATTGTAAAGCTAAGATATAATTATGTCAGCCAAAATCTAAAGTAATTATGAGACTTTCCACTAACTGGGGAATTACAGGAGTGTGTAGGTTTCTGCCCTTAATACGCAGTCTAGGTTTTAGCTGTCAAATAATTCATATCTCAGGGAAATTTTCCCTTGTAAATCTGAAATATTTTATGTGAGCATTAGGGTACATAAAAATGGCCATACTGGGTCAGACCAAAGGTCCATCTAGTCCAGTATCTTGTCTTCCGACCGTGGCCAATGCCAGGTGCCCCAGAAGGAATGAACAGAATGGGTAATCACCAAGTGATCCATCCCCGGTCACTCTTTCCCAGCTTCTGGCAAACAGAGGCTAGGGACACCATCCCTGTCTATCCTGGCTAATAGCCATTGATGGACCTATACTCCATGAACTTATCTAGTTCTTTTTTGAACCTTGTTATAGTCTTGGTCTTCACAACATACTCTGGCAAGGAGTTCCACAGATTGACTGTGCATTGTATGAAGAAATACTTCTCAACTGTCTAATCGCACAAAACCTAACACCCTAGCCCTGCTCCTTCCTGAGGCCCCGCCCCTGCCCCACCTCTTCCCCGAGGCCATGCCCCCGCTCACTACATTCCTCCTCCCTCAGTGGCTCTCTCTCCCCCACCCTCACTCACTTTCACTGGCCTGGGGCAGAGGGTTGGGGTGCTGGGGGGGAGGGCTCTAACTGGGGATGTGGCCTCTGGGGTGGGGCCAGAAATGAGGGGTTCAGGATGTGGGAGGAGGTTCCGGGCTGGGGTAGGGAGTTGGAGTGAGGGCTCTGGCTGAGGGTGTAGGCTCTGGGGTGGGGCTGGGGATGAAGGGTTTGGGGTGCAGGAGGGTGCTCCAGGCTGAGGGGTGGGGCCGAGGGATTCGGAATGTGGGAGGGGGCTGTGGACTGAGGCAGGGATGGGGGGTATGGTAGGGGGTGAGGGCTCTGGGCTGCAAGTGTGGGCTCTGGTGTGGGGCTGGGGATAAAGGGTTTGGGGTGCAGGAGGGGACGCTGGGCTGGGGCAGGGGTTTGTGGCCAGGGATGAGGGGTTTGGGCTGCAGGAGGCAGCTCCAGGTTGGGGGGTGGGGCCAAGGGATTCAGAATGTGGGAGGGGGCTCTGGGCTGAGGCAGGAGGTTGGGGTGCAGGGGAGGATAAGGGCTCCGAATGGGGGTGCAGGCTCTGGGGTGGGGCTGTGGATGAGGGGTTTGGGGTGACGGAGGGGACTCTGGGTTGGGGGGGCTCAGGGCTGGGGCAGGGGGTTGGGGCTCAGGGTTGGGGTGTGGTTTTACCTTGGGTGGCTCCCAGTCAGTGGTGCAGCAGGGCTAAGGCAGACTCCCTACCTGTCCTGGCTCCCCACTGTGCCCCAGAAGCGGCCAGCAGGTCTGGCTCCTAGGTGGGGATGGGGAAGGAAGGAGGCTCCACACACTGCTCTTGCCCCCAGGCACTACCTCTGCCCCCAGGCACCACCCCCTCAGCTCCCATTGGCCATGGTTCCCGGACAATGGGAGTGCAGAGTTGGTGCTCAGGGTGGGGACAGTGCATGGAACCCTGTTGCCCCCCCACCTAGGAGCCGTACCTGCTGGCCACTTCCAGGGTGCAGCACGGTGTCAGGACAGGTAGAGACTAGCCTGCCTTAACTCTGCAGCACTGCTGACTGGACTTTTCATGGTAAAAAACTGGACACCTGGCAACCCTATGTGAGAGTCAAAAAGGCACAAAGATTGGAAAAAATGTTTGTTTTTTCTGACTTTGCCAGCTAGATCAATGTATCTCAAATAAAGCCTCACTATGAAAAAATGAGTGAAAGTGGCTTCTGCTGAATTTCAGCTTCCTGATCACATTAGAGAGACACAGCCAATCAGAGAAAAACAAGAAATGTATGTAATGTCCACCATATGCAACCTATGTGAAGTGACCAAGCAAACAGGTGCTGAATTGAAATACAAAGTCAACTGAGAGCAATTAAAAGTTCAGACATCCAAAGACAGAAAAAAGTTTGCAAAGCACTTTTACAGACCATTCATGATCATGAGCAAAATCTGCTGCTGGTTTGTGGACACTGTTGGAACTTGAATCAAGGCTGATTTCAAGTTCTTTCATAGTTCATATAGCTCTGATATGAAATGTCAGCTGCATGTCAGTTAACAGGTACTTATGTGTTTGAGTGATTACTGCCAAACTGATGGATGAAACTGTGAACGCCATGAAGATTTCTTCCAGGTCTGCACTTTGTATCATAGATGATAATATGTTATGTGGTTTTATTTTGTTGCTTTCTTTCTCCAAACTTGTCTTCAGATGTGACATATTAATTAATTTAATTCTGAACTGGAAAAACAACTATGCTTTAACAACCCTGAGGCCTATATTTATCAACATAGAATAATATTACCCAAATGACAATTTATGTATAAAACCCTCCTCTGTACTAACTACTAAGCAAAAGAATAATAAAAATCCTATAATATTCCTTTACTAAAATAAAATTAACAGAATATTTTCTTAATTGTTTAATGTCTTACTTCTCTCACTTCATTCCTTTCATCCTTATTTTTCTTGTTTTCCTTTATTCATATTTCATCTCTTGAACTCTTTATCTCTTTAATCCCTATCATTTATGTTCTTGTTTTATCTCTCATTCCACCATTTTCTTCCATGTTTCTAAGCCTATCTCCCTTCCCAAGCTAGGCTCCCCAGGCTTCACATGCCCTTTGATCCCTTTTCCCTTTCCCCCAGTTCTGTACCTTTCCCATCTCTTTCATTTTCCTTTCAGCAATCTGCACAGAACAATACTAGAAGTAGAGTTGGCAAGCTGACAAAAAAGAACAGTTGGAAAGAAAAGTTTACTCAAAGAAAGAGACATATTTCTTTTAAAAAAATATCTATGAGAAGGTGTTTGCCAAATCATCTGCTTCTTCAAATGTGGAACTTATAGTAATACTATTTCTGCAGTGTTCACATGGGGTAGGGAACAGGAAGCACTTTCAGGATGCTAGATGTCTTGAGTACAGCTAGGTGGGATTCAAACGTGCAGCAGGACATCAGTAATTCAGCCACAGGTATAATTTCTCATCCATCAGTTATACAAAAATAAGTATTATTTTACCTCTGTATTTGCACTGGTGACTGCTGCTTCAATTGTGTGTCCAGTTCTGGTGTCCACAATTCAAGAAAGATTATGATCAATTGGAGATGGTTCAGAGAAGAGCCATGAGAATGATTAAAGGTCAATATATTAGAAAAATAGTGATAGACTCAAGGGACTCAGCCTATTTAGTTTAAAAAAAGAAAAGTTTAAGGGTGACTTGATTATAGTCTATAAGTAAGGTCCTTTTAATTTGCAATATTGAGGAAATTGTAGATCCTGTAATATTAGGCTTCCACCAGAATTTTGTCAGCTGGGCAGCTAACAGCAGGAGCTCTGCCATTCGCGGGACTGACAGCAAGAGTCCTGCCATGCACAGGACTGACAGCGGGAGCTCCAGACATCAGCCACCCAGGGCTGATGGAGCTCTGGCCATCAGCCACTGAGGGCTGACAACAGGAGCCACACTATGCGTGGGACTGGCAGCGGGAGTCCTAGCTGTCAGCCCTGCAGCTAAAAAGTGAGAAGGCTGCCAGGCACAGGGCTGACAGTGGGAGCCCCGGACATCAGTCCCAGGTGGCTGGCACCCAGGGCTTGCACTATCAGTCCCACGCACGGTGGAGCTCGTGCTGTCAGCCCTATGCATTAATGACTGTAATAAAGTGGCAGAAAAATGTTTGGTTATCAAAAAAAATTAGCAAGCATGACATATTTGATTGTTTATATTGTTCAAGCATTTTTTTCTAAAAAAATAAGTCTTCTCTGGCTTTTCCCAATTACTGCAATTAATAAAGGTCCAGTTTTACTTTTCCGAGATTTTCCATGTCTTGTCTGCAACTCATCCGCAATTATTTGACAATCATCCCACGATTCAAGTAGGGCCTTATCTATAAGTGACTACATGGGAAACAACTGTTTAATAATGGGCTCTTCAATCTATCAGAGGTATAACATGATTCAATGGCTGAAAGTTGAAACTAGACAAATTCTGACTAGAAATATGGTGTAAACTTTTAACAGTGAAAGTAATTAGCCATTAGAACGAATTACTAAATTACTGTAGTGGATTCTCCATCACTGACAATTTTAAAATCAAGATTGGATGTTTTCTAAAAGATATGCTTTAAGAATTATTTTTTGGAAGTTCTATGGCCTGAGTTATACAGGGAGTCAGACTAGATGATCACAATGGTCCCTTCTGGAATCTATGTGAAATTAACATTAAGGGTTTGGTGTAAAATGCCAAAAGCCAAGAAACTCAGAAGTTGCACATCTTCGTTTATCTTGTCTCATTCCGGAAAGGGTATTATAGGGAGTCTCCAAATAGTGAGATAGGGTACATGCAGTGATTAGTTTCAGGTAACTATGGCAAGATGAACATAAGAACGGCCTTACTGGTCAGACCAAAGGTCCATCTAGCCCAGCATCCTGTCATCCATCTAGCCCAGAATACTGCCAGGTGCCCCAGAGGTAATAAACAGAACAGGTAACCATCAAATGATCCATCCCTGTTGCACAGTCCCAGCTTCTGACAAACAGAGGCTAGGGACAGCATCCCTGTCCATCCTGGCTAATAGCCATTGATAGACCTATCCTCCATGAATTTATCTAGTTCTTTTTTGAACCCTGTTATAATCTTGGTCTTCACAACATCCTCTGGCAAGAAGTTCCACAGGTTGACTGTGCGTTGTGTGAAAAAATACATCCTTTTATTTGTTTTAAATTTGCTGCCTATTCATTTCATTTGTTGGCCCCCAGTTCTTGTGTTATGAATAGAAGTAAATAACACTTCCTTATTTACTTTCTCCACATCAGTCATGATTTTATAGACCTCTATCATATACCCCCTTAGTTGCTCTTTTCCAAGCTGAAAAGTCTCAGTCTTATTAATCTCTCCTCATAGGCCTAATCATTTTTGTGCCATACCCCTAATCATTTTTGTTGCCCTTTTCTGAACCTTTTCCAATTCCAATATAATTTTTTGAGATGGGCGACCACATATACATGCAGTATTCAAGATGTGGGCATACCATGGATTTATATAGAGACAATATGATATTTTCTATTCCTTTCTTAATGATTCCCAACATTCTGTTCGCTTTTTTGACTGCCACTGCACATCGAGTGGATTTTTCAGAGAACTATCCACAATGACTCCAAGATCTCCTTCTTGAGTGGTAACAGATAATTTAGACCCCATCATTTTACATGCATAGTTGGGATTATGTTTTCCAATGTGCATTACTTAGCATTTATCAACACTGATAAATTGTAAAGGCATATCAGGACTCTCAGGTCTGAACCCCAAGTCTACTGGGCTAATGGGGATGGGGACACTCCAACCCTCCACCTATCATTCTGGTGACAACTGCTTTCTTGGAATCGATGAAGCCCAGCCCCAGTTTGAGGCCCCGCCCCTGAGGACCTATTGATGGAGTCCCAGAACAGCTGGTTGGCTTGCTGACCCTACTTAAGCCAGTAACTGGAAGAGAAAGCTGTCTGAACAACTGGGCTCTACTTTGCTTTGGACTGTGTATACCTTGTGGTACCTACTTCCACTCCTTGATTTCCTGGCCTGATGTAACTCCTGGTAGCTGACTTGTGGTTCTGATGTCCAGTTTCTCTCCTGCATCTGACCCTCAGATATCCTGACTCATGATTCTGATCTCCAGTTTGTCTTCTGCTTCTGACCTCCTGGTATGCATTCCTGACACTGCTGTCTCATGACTGCAGACTCTGGCTCTGATTGCTAGATCTGGCTGCCCATGAGCTATCTGTGATAAGATATCAGGTTCCTGCCTATCACATGGTAGATCTGTGTGGGATTAAGAAATGAAAGGGGAAGTTAATGTAAAGGAGGTCATCTTAGGGAAAGGATGTGTCCTTTTCCCCTCCTAGCTAGCTGAAGCTGCAGAGGCCTTGATTAATTAGTATACAGTAGTTTGGGTTGATTTGTTTTGGTTTTGAGTTTGCTCTTGGAAATAAAGCAAGCCCTGAAGAAAGGAATGTGAAGTGACACATGTGTAGGTTACTCTTTCAGTCAGTCTCCATTTCCTGAATTAGCTTGATTTACATGGACTTTTAAAAGAGTTACAAGAAAACAAATGACTAATTAGGTCAACTTTGGGGCCTTCCAAACTTGACATTGTCCAGCTTACATCACTATGGATTCAGATTCTGGAATCTAACAGCTGTAAAGAATAATTCTGTGTCAACTCTCATGACTGTGTGAAATATTTTTCTCTAATTTTTCCTTTATTAACATATAATTGTCATGTACTTATAAGTAGTTCTCTTCTATAACCTCTGCATCATAATTAAACAGGATCTATTCGTGTAGAAACTGGGCCAATTTAAAGGTATAGTATCTCAATTAGTTATTTTTCAAAACACAAACCAATATGTCTATATCACTGACTAATTGCTTGCTCTTCTTTTATATCAAAGCTATTTTTCACAAATACTGACTTTTAGAGGTACAGGGCAGAAAGCAGCAGAGTTCAGAGTGAATGACTCAAGTAGTGTTTTCTACTCAGGTTACCTATGATCAGTAAATTACAAAAAACGTAAATTAATAAAGTTTGGTATTTTATTGTGGTTTCCTCTGACTACTAGCAGCCCATCCTGTACATCAAAGTTCAGAAAGAACACAATGAGTCACAATCAAAACCAAGAGAATGCTGCATGAACAATTACTGTACATAAATTGCACTCTGATATTTCATTTCTGTTCCAACTCATTGGTAACACAGCTCATTTCCTTATTTTTTTCCTGCATGTTTCATCCATAATAGCGAACAGCTCTGTTAATCTGCTCATGGAGCTTGGAATTTTTTTTGGACTTTATGAAGCCCTCTACTGGAACATGTTAGGCTACATCCCATTCTTCTTTGGAGCCGTTGTGCAGGATCACAACAGCTCTGTTTCTGCTAGGCTTTTGCTGCAGAAGACATCATTATGCCTACTGAGAGGGTTTCCTTTGAAATTTAGAATCAAAATAACTCCCAGAGAAAAATCAGCCCTACATGAGTTCATGCCCCCGCTTAGCAGCTCTACACCATTTGCTGTGAAACCAGTGCAGATCTTAATATATACTACTACTTGCAGAACTGTCCTCCTGAGCCATCAGACCAGTTCAGAGCAAAGATAGTAGGTCACAAACATCCACACTCCTGAATACCAAATACCATAGGGCCAAATTTGGCCCTTCATTTGGTGCTATTGGAACAGTCATAGTGACTGATCACTCTGGAACTTCATTTTACACTGAATCCCTCATGTGTTGACTGTGGCTGACACTGTTGATGATAGGCAGTATGGCTTAGTGGACAGCGCACTGAACTGCGACTCAAGAGATCTGGGTTCTGTCACTGGCCTGCTGGATGACCTTCGGCTAGCTACTTCACTGCTCTGTGCCTCATACGTAAATGGGGAAAACACTCCATAAGCACTAGATATTATTATTATTTCTATTTTGCATCAGAAGCAAACATGCCTGTTTGCTTATCATCTACTTTTATATAGTGTAGTATTTGAGGAACGCAATTCTTTAAGGATGTTGCTGACAAGAATTGGGAGTTTATGTTAACATGCTGTATGATTTCCATCGGAGGGAAATTAGGTAATGAATTGAAAAGCTAGCTTATTTGCATTGAACAATTACCTAAACAGTATAAAAGTTCTACAGATTAGCATGTGTTTTAAGAGCTCCAATTTTCACAGCAACATTGTGAGCTAGAAAAATTTTGATGACAAGCAGCACTAACTGACATTTTTCTCAAGCGTTTTGCAATATGACAAAAAAGTGGGAAGTATGATAAAATCAGAATTAGTTCCCCTTCTGAAAAGTTTTGTAAAATCATAATTTTTCCTTCTAGAAAATTAGATGGTAACATAGCAGACATACAATTCAATCTGAAATGTGAAGAGGACTGAAGTTACAAAAAGGATTTTCATATTCTCAGAATAATCACATAATTTTGTATCCAGCTCTGGATGTATGTATCTTGAGTAAACATTTCCTTCACTTTTTGTGCCTCTTGTTGTGTGGCCTTTAGCAGATCACTTAACCATTCTCTGCTTCAGTTTATCCATCTGTAAAGTGGGTAGAACAATACCAACCTGGAAGTTATGCTGCATGGCTTGGAATGATCTAGTAGCTAAAACACAGGGCTTGGGAATCAGGAGGTATAGGGCTCTGATCCTGCAGTTGATAACGTGAACTGGCTTTTGAAATCAATGGGACTTCATGCAGGCACAATACACGGTACAAGGATGGAGCAAAAAGGCGTGTCTACATTTAAAATGCTGCAGCTGCACTGCTGTAGTGCTGCAATGAAGATGCTACCTACACCAATGGGAGGGCTTCTCCAGTTGGGGTAGGTACTCCAGCTCCCCAAGAGGAGTAGCTAGGTTGACAGTATGTCAGTTTAATTGAGTCAGTCAGGAGTGTGGAGTTGCACACCCAAGCAATGTATTATACCAATCTAATTTCCTAGTGTAGACCAGGCCTTAGTTTTGACTCATTCACTGACTTTATATGTAACTTTAGGTAAGTCACTTATCCACTGTATTTAATTTTGTGATGTGTAAAAAGGACTGTAATACTTAAATATTTCATGGAGGTGCTGTGAGGATTATGGCCTGATCCAGGGAAGAGCTGCATGCAGATGGTTCCTTGCACCCACATGGAGCTCATTGAAGTCAACGGGGGTACACATTAGTGCAGGAGTTCACCCACAGACAGCTCCTTGCAGGATCAGGACTTTTAAAAAAAAAGTTTCTGGAAATCCTTGAGTGACAAATTTTAGTGTATAAAATTGCAAATTATTAATATTAATATTTATAAACTGCTTTGGCATCCTTGAATGAAACCATGAAACCTATTATAGAGTGTATTTTATTAAGAATAATTAATAATAAAAATAAATAATGTTTTTGTTTGTGAATTGTGAGAACATTAAGAATTTCAATCCTTCTCTGCAAAGAAAAGACCTGTACTTTCTCCTTTTCCTCCTTCTCCCACACTAACTAAATGTGGGAGAAAAAAGTAGAAACAGAAAGGGTCATGTTTGCGCCTCAAAATTTGAATATGGTGGGTTTTTTTCTCTGCCACAGATGCTCCATGCCCATCAGCTGCTGTGTTCTTCTGAAAGAGGGAGAGAGAGCATTTGCTAATAACATGGGTAACCTTAAGTGTAGGCATGCATAAAAATTTGCTGAAAATTGAGTTGTGGTACATGTTCTTATTTTAGATTTGCCCTTGTTAACGTCTTTTTAATAAACAGGTGCACACACTTCCCCAAGCTGTCACTGTTGTTTACCCAGTCTGTACACTTTATAAATCTACTAATGGAATAGATCCAATCATTTTAAGGATCTGCTTTAATAAACCAGACCCTCAAAGTTTTCATGAAAATACTTTCTTAAAGTATAGTCCTGCTGGTTGTTTGGATACCAGCTTTACAAGCTTTGTTTTTAAAGATAGCACAAGAATAAGAGGCTTCAGTACAATATTTTATGTAACATGCTTCATAGACATTTTACAGAAAAATAAGTATGGCAAGGAGAGAAAGAGACAGAGATGAAAGGTAGAGGAAGGGCAGGAAAGGTAGATTTACAATGGAGTTTTGAAATCAAATACAACACTGATAATGTATAGCCATACAAGAAGGCTCCAGATGGCATGAGCTGCGGAGGGGAAAGCTCTTGCACCAACATTATTAAGTTTACTTAAGAAGTGCTCAGGTATTACTGCAATTATACCAGGATAGAGATGAGACTTTGTAAAAGGGCAGAGAAAAGGCTACTGCTATGTGAGTGGCATCACTAAGAAAGCTGATAGTGAGAGACATCAATGAGATATGCTGGACCGATAATTAAATTACTGATAGCTAAATAGGTAAATATGCTAGTGGTACATTATTAACAATATTTTTGTCTCATGAGCTTACAAGTCACATCACTGGAGACCAGACATTTCTAGTTGTCCGATCCTGGATGGCTAACACTAATTGCAGACAAGCAGAAAATTGCTGCAAGTAATACCATGGAAAGAGCTCTGCATTTAATTCTGTAGTGAATGAGCTGTTTGTGAAGTGTCAGACTGAGAATTTAATCCTATATTTATCTACAGAAAAGTTAGGGAAAGGCAGTGGCAATGCAAGCTTCCCCAAACTATCCTTCCTTACCTAAGTCCAAGTACCCCTGACCTCTAGGGATGAGTGGGCAATACAGTCTCCATACTTCTTCCATACTGCATCTCTTTGCAGACATTGCCAACAAGGTTGCCAATTGTGATGTTTCTGTTATGAGAACAATTGTCCATGTTTTGAGATTGTTAATATATTTAATAAAAGCTACAAAACAGCTGCCATATGGTGACAACTTCTGGACACTGGACTCAAGCCTGTGACCTAAATGTGAAAAGCTCTATAACCCATTACAAATCCCAGAAGCCATCTAGCCCCCACTAATCTGTTTTAAGTGACTGGAACCTAGCTAGCGCTTTTGATGACTTCATATGGCTACAAGTTGCAGAGTGCCTCATTAGATCAAAAATCTTTGACTACTCTCTACCTTGCTCTGTTTCACTGTGCCTGACAAGGAACTACACTGACTATGTAGCCTTTACTATTAATGGTGTTCTTACGGGGAAAAAGAAAAAAAACCCACCTTTTACAGCAGCAGGATTGGATCTAGGACAGATCCAGTGATTTGCAGTGGAAAAAGTAACTAAAGGGCTCACAAGAGGCAAAGTTATTAGGCAAAGCAAATAGTTAATCCCTGTCACACAGAGGTAAAATAGTTGAACTCTAAATTAAACGCACTCTTTGAGTACAAGAGAAGTGACTCCTTTTTGCAGCTTCCTCAGTACCATCCCTCTACCATAATGCTGTGGTCTTTTTCTTTCTTTAAATTCTGGGCTCCAACTAATTACTGAAAGGATGTGCCTATTTTTATGTCATTAGTATGCAAATGAGTGAGAGAAGTAGAAAAATATTCAAAAGGAACTGTAACAATATATGTCTACAGACTACTAGACAATTAAAAACTGGTACTATGACTGCAGACCCCAGCAGAAGACTATGGCCAAAACATTTATGCTTCAGCACCTACAGTTTAACTTTGATGGGAACTGTAAACTCAGCACCTCTGAAAATCCCATGACATCTCAGATTGGCCACTCAAAAACTGGTGGACACTTTTAAAGATTTTGGCCTTTATTTCTCCATCTCAGTTTCTCCACTCATGAATTGGGGATAAACAACCTTATTTGCCTATTTTCCAAGGTGTTGCAAGGAAAAAAATGTAATGGGACTGATACTTCCTGCAATTTTTACTCAGTGTGAGTCCCAATGGGACACCTGACATGAGGAAAGTCTGCAAGATCAGGTCAAATTTTGTCAAATGTTATATAATACGAATGTTTAGTATTATTATTCTCATAAGATTTTCAGTATTTCCTGCTTCTACTTAGGTTAAAAAAATAGCACAAAGTGCCTGTCTTGTGATATTTTGGCACTTCCACTGCTGGATGGTATCAGGAAGTACAGAAGCACATAACAATGAGAAACAATTTGAAAACAAATTAGCTAAGTTTTTTTGAACCTAAGAAAATATTCAGTTTTGGCTTGAGTGAAGGTTGGGTGAGTTCTTATGCAAACTAGTTCGTTCATCTCTGTTTCCTAACCATAAAATTACAAATGCAGGGAGAAAATGTAATTCCAAAGGAGTCTGCAGTTCTTAAACAGTTAAATTCCTTGGGAATTTTGCCTGCATCAGCAGGGAAACAGAATTGGGTCCATGAAATTTTACTTATCATGAGCCTCCTTTTCAAAAACTGGTTAATTCTATTTCTACATACTTGTCTATCTATAATCAAAGACAAAAACTGTGCTAAGATTGAGTCAGGGTTATAAATATTACTTCTATGAAAACCTTTGCCTGCAATATTTGTAAGTCACTGAGGCTGGAGCACAGAGCTTACAAAATACTCCACTGAAGTCTTTCCTTGCTCAATCTGTAGTGTGTGCCTGATATCTCCTAAAAGTTACAATACCTGGAGAGATTTGATTGTCCAGAGCTAAGAATATAATCCCCACCCCTCCAAATATACTTGAAAATAATACTCATGATTTTCTCTCTCATACTTTGCTTCTCCCACACCATCTCCCTCTTCATATTTTTGTCTTTCCCATTTGCTTTCTTGCACATGCTGCTTCTGACCACCTTCCCTCCATTCTCTTCCCTCGTGTACAGCCTTATGTAGCTTCTTTACCAGTGCTTAATTTGTGCCAAGGCTTGCCAGGCTCAGCCTCGGCACCTCTAGGTTTGGCAGTTCATAGCCACAGCACCTCTTGGCTTGCTGCCTCAGTTATGAAAGTAAAAAAATTGAGCCCCAGCAACTCTTTCATTACAAATTAAGTACGGCTCTTTACCCCTTTCCTTGTTCTGCTTGGTTTGGAACTCTTCCCTCTCTCCTTTCTTTCTCTCCCCTCTCTCTAGTTCTTCCATCTATTACTTTCTTCTTCCTCTACTCTACCAAATTCCTTTTGGTGCCTCTGTTTCTTTCTAACCACCACTATCACCACCAAATCTCCCGTAGTGTGTCTTCCCTTTGTTTTTCCTCACTAGTACCACTTTGTTCTAGTCTGTATTGCAGATGCCATACACCAGGGGTTCTCAAATTGGGGGTTGCAAGGTTATTCTCTGGGGGTCATGAGCTGGCATGGAACTGACAGCCTGAGCACCTGTTAAATTAAATTTACCACCCCCTCCCATTTTTAATTTATAAGTAGGGCCCTACTAAATTCACGGCCATGAAAAACGCGTCACGGACCATGAAACCTCATCTTTTGTGTGCTTTTACCCTATACTATACAGATTTAATGGGGGAAAACAACATTTCTCTAATTGGGGGTCCTGACCTAAAAGGGAGTCGCAGGGGAGTCACAAAGTTATTTTAGGGAGGTCGTGGTATTACCACCCTTACTTCTGCACTGCCTTCAGAGCTGGGATCCCTGCCAGCAACCGCCGCTCTCCAGCTGCTCAGTTTTGAAGACAGTGCTGCTCCAGCAGTGCAGAAGTAAGAGGTAGCAGTACCGCAACCCCCCACAACTCCTTTTTGGGTCAGGACCTTGACAATTACATCATGAAATTTCAGATTTAAATAACTGAAATAATGAGATTTATGATTTTTAAAATCCTATAACCGTAAAATTGACCAGCATGGATTGTGAATTTGGCAGGGCCCTATTTATATGAGGGGGTCACACTCAGAGGCTTGCTGTGTGTAAGGGGTTGCCAATACAAAAAGTTTGAGAACCACTGCCATACACAGTGACTTAGAATTCTGGTAACATTCCCTTTGTCTGTGGATCTGCTGCAAAGTCTGTGTACTTTGGAGGGACTGTGCTTGCAGAGCATGGAGATGAACAACCTAAATAGGTAGGGGCCAAAGGGAGGAGCTGGCAGATTACTTGGCAAAGAGAGGTAGAAAAGTCCCTGAGGGAGCATATTTCTACTTCTAGCGGAAATCCTGGCAGGCCTGGAAGGAATGGATGCACTGCAGCTCAGCTGATCGCCTACTTTTCAAAGAAATAAAGGGCCAGACGTATGAAAAATAGGTAGCCAAGAAGTCTCAGCCAGTACTGAATTTTGTGGCACACAAATCACAGAGTACTAAATCCCAGGTGCGGTGTCACAGCCTACAATCCTTTGCTAAAGTCAGGAATAAATGTGTTCATGCTAGGCTCCCACTCAAAGGTGGCCTTTAAAGGTGGCCCAGTTGGTCACCTTAATGCCAGAGGTAGCTTAGCGGCCAAATTGAACCCTGGCACAGTTGGCCTAACTGAGTCCCCAGAATCCCAGTGGAGGTGCAATTGTTTCCTCTAGGGCTGAATTTGCCCCCCGTGTGTATTGTGTGTGAAGTGCTCTGGATCCTTAGGGAGGAGGGCACACCTACCCTGGAGAGGCGAGCTATGAGTTGAGGGGCTGGGGTGTAACACGGGGGCCCGAAGCCTATAAGGGCGGAGGGCAACAATGGAGGAGCTCGAGTTGGGGCGGCTGTGCCTGCTCAGGGGGGGCAGCGCAGGGGGCAGGTTTTCGAGGGAGGGAGGGAGGGAGGCAGCCTTCTGCCAGGGGTGTGTCCGTGAGACATTCAGAAACGCCTCCCTCATGCAAAAGCGGCAGCTGCGAGCGGGGCAGCGGCTCCGCGCGACGGGCAAAGGCAGGCGGGCGGGCGGCAGGGAGGGGAGGGGAGGGGAGGGGGCGCGGCGGGCGGGGGAAGCCGCGCCTCCTGCGCGCGGGGCGGGGACGCTAGCACGTCGGTGCCGCCGCCGGCCTCCAGGCGGGATTGAGGAGGAGGAGGTGAGTTCCCTCGGGGGCGGGTGAGGAGTGGGGCCGCGTGATGAGAGCGAGCCCGGGAGGGAAGGGGTCAGTGCGGAGCGGCCGCGGCGGCCGGAAGGAGAAAGGGGGCAGACAGCGGCGGAGGCGGAGGCGGACGGGCCCAGGCAGGGCTGCTCTCCTGCGGGGGAGGCGGAGAGCGGTAGCTGCTGGCCCGGGACGGTGCGCGGCGTCTAACATGGCTCCCCAGCACCTGCCGCTCGCAGGGGGGGGGCTGCTGATCTGGAGGGGCAGCCGCCCCAGCTGCCCCGAAAGTGGCCCCTGAGCACGGACAGCGGCCTCTAGACAGGGGGAGCCGCTACGGCTGATCCGGGGGGCAGCCCCCAACATGGCCCCTGTTCCCCCCGGTGGCTGCTGGGGACGTGGGGTTGCAGCCTCCCCCGCAGCCCCCTAAGGGGCGGGCAGCACCCACAGCTAACGGGCGACTCTGCTCCTGGCGATCAGGGGGTGCAGGCTCCCCAGCACCCACACAGGAAGCCTCTCAGAGCTGCGGCTCACGAGGGGCCTCAGAGCGGGAAGCTGCTGCTGTTTAGCACGACCCGGGTATAGGTCTCCCGTTTGCCACGTGCTGCTCGCAGATGTGGGGAGGCAGGGTCTGAGGCTTTTATAATGATTTCTAAGCAGCACCTCCACTATTTGCAGGGCCCAGGTCAAAAGTGGAGTGAAAGAAACCCAGTGCTCTCGAAGGAGGCTGATCAGCTACACACAATTCAAAAGGCTCCATTGTGGGGGGAACTGGGGGAGCTGCTGGAACTCTCGAGGGTGGGGTGTGTGCATTGCACCCTCTTCAGGAGCTCAGCATTACTGTGCCACTGGTCAGGGTCCTCATGGAAAAAGTTCAGCAGTCTGACATAAGGGGAATTGGTGTGCTGATCGTGTTATATGCCTAGCTGCCTAACTTGGTTTTCCAGCATTCACACACAGTTCATCTCACAGGCACAGGGATATACAGGAAGCTATTGCTGGCGCTCAGAACATACGCAGCTTCCTCCGTAGTCTGATGCAGGCCTCAAGGAGCCTAGACACAGTTCAGTATCACAATGAACATGTGAAATTATTGTGGGTTGGTTTTTTTAATAGTTTTTAATAAAAAAAAAAAAAGACTGTAAGCGCTCTGGGACAGGGTCTGTCTCCGTGTGTTTATGAAGCGCAGTGCAAAATTGAGCTCCAATCGTGAGATGCTACTGTAATACAATTCATAAAATATTAAATTTTTAAAATAATTACACTATTATTACAAGGGAAACCCACACCCCAATCAAACAAAAATCCCATTTAAGTTGAAACCCCTGCAAAAGTATGTGGAATTGTTTTAAAACAAAAGAAAAATGAAAGGAGAATTCAGTTTTAAAAAATAAATACATTTTAAGGTGTGATTTTAAATGAAAACACTAGCATCAGAAAATATTTCATAATAATAGGATGATTCAAGAAAAACTTTTAAAATTAATCCCAAATTTTTTGACATAAATACATTTAGTAGGTCTTACCAGAGCTTTTAACACATGACTGTGTGATGATGGGAATAGTAAACTAGAGGAAATGAATGCAAATGTGTAAACTTTTTTTACGAGGAGGAAGGAAGAGTTTGGATGCAGGAACAAGTCCATTATAATTGATGCTGATTTTATTTTGTTTTCATTTTATTTTTCTGCTCTAGTTCTTAGGTGCTAGCCATACATTAAGTTGGTTTAAAACTTAGCCCAGTGGTTAGGTAAAGAAGAGCAGCAGATTGCAGTATTGTGTATAGCAATGAGTTGGTATAATTCAATAGAACTGTTTTATTGGACTCTATTAACCTTAAGCCTAAACCATAACAGGACTTTCATGTAAGAACCCACATGCAAAGTGCAATATTGAATTTTAATTAGAGCTTTCAAGACCTGAAGTGGAACGTATTCTCATCATTTCCCGCTCCCTTTTAATGTACATTTTTCTTAGAAGCCTAGACTTAGTAAAAATACTTTGGTGTTGGAGATTACACTATATCATGTGTATGAGTTTGTATAATCTCAGTGTCAGAAGTCAGTTTTGATAAAGTAAAATGAGGACAAATTCAAATCTACAATTTGATTTTAGATTTATATCCCAACAGTGTGTAGAAAGATGAATATAACCTTATATATGATAGAATCCCAATTGTTAGAATCTCTCTTGCTAATGATTTGCCAGACTGACTCCTTGTCTATTGACTAAAGATTATCTAAGCATATTTGGTGTTGCCCAAGTAGTTTGGATAATTAAGATTCTAAGGTTTTATTTTTCTTTATGAACTTTGGAATACTTTCATGTTACTTAGTTATGGGGAACTTTTTGAAACTGCACATAAAAATAATTAAAGAAAAACATAACTATGAATTTCACATACTGTTCCTGCATAAGTCAGAGCATAAATTGCATATAGTGCTCAGAAGGAACATATCTGTCTTATGTGGGCATTTTTGTTGATGTGGGCAGATTTTAGATATGCTTAGTTATGTGCAATATTAAAATAAATACACTGAGAATCTATTCTAATATTAAATATTATTGCTAACAATAGGAATAATGGGGCCTTAATCTTGATTGGACCCTTTGGATGCTTCCATAGTAGTAATAATAGTAATGTTGCATATGAAACAATGTAATATGAAAGCAATAACAAAATAAGGCAGAAAATTACAAGACCTCAAAAGTGTGGGTATCTGGTCCTTGTTAGATTGGCTGTACAGTATATCTAATTTAAAAAACAGTCAAAGACAGGGATGGGGAGAACAAACAATAAACAATTCTCATTGTATATGATTCTAAGAATCTTGGCAGTGCCAGTGACGTGCTACCAGTATTTTAACAATAAGCACCAGTAAAATTTCCCTCATTTGACTGTGATAAATCCTGTGTACCAAATCTGTAAGGGACATTTAAATCATGCTAATCTTTGGTGGCAGAATTTTTAACAGCAGGCTCTTGAGAACCTCCCCCACCTAAGGCATCAGTAGGCAGTGCAGTTAGCAGTGATAATGCACAGCTTTAATGCTATAAGAACACATATCCCAGTGTTAATGTCACTTCTGAATAGATGTATCTCAAAGTATGTGTCTTAAATGTACACCTTAGCTATCCATATTGCTGCACATCAGATGTGAAAGTAAAAATAAATGTGTGAAGCTTCAAACAGATTTATATGGATTTCTGAAAACCACATCTCCAAACTATCTATTATTACACACACACACACACGTACATTTTTAGTTGACCTTCAGTGTTTCCTAGAAGCAGGAAATCAAAGTTCTTATCTATTTACAAATGACAATAAACAGGCTTCCCTATACTTAAAATATGGCCAATGCAACAGATTTGGGATATGAGTAATTATGTGGTGTTCAGATGAGGGATGGAGGAATATGAAAGTGTAATTTATCAAAGAAATATAGTATTTAGAATAAATGAATGAGGTCAGTGCCTATTTGTGTTAGCTTGTGCCCCCCATAACAGTAATCCACAGGATTAAGATAAGAGGAGCACAAGCAGGTGTGGGGCTCTTAGATTTTAAAATAAGGCTACTGCCATAATAATATTACTGATAGATGAGAAGTATGATTATCCAGAGTCTTCTCACCAGTATTACAGATGCTTCAAGATTTAATGCTATCCTTGTAATTTATTAAACTAACCTCAAGAAAGCAAGTTAGGGTGGACATATCACTGTGTAAATGATAAGCCTGAGAAATAAAGGATTTGGATGTTTTAAGATTTGAAATCTTTCTCTCGCTCTCTCACACATGCACATACACAGAGTTATAGATTAATAACACTGAAGATTTAACTGTTCATATGTCACCGGTAGCATTCGAAAAAGAAAAGGAGTACTTGTGGCACCTTAGAGACTAACATTTATTTGAGCATAAGCTTTCGTGAGCTACAGCTCACTTCATCGGATGCATTTGCCAGTTTTGTCCTGGGACGACTACTAGGGATTTAGGTGTCACAACTGGTTAACTACTTGGACCCTCTGAGGCTGACAGTAAAAGTGCTAATAGCAATTATGGTATTGGTAATTTTCTAGGAAAACTGTCCACTATGAACTGGAATGCAAAGGCATGGTCACATCCACTAGTGAAAAGCCATTTTATATTAATATCTTAAGGTCACTACTGACTATAGACTCGTGACCTACAGGTGAAAGCTGTCAATCCCTTAGGCTCTTCATTTCCCGATGGAAGGAAGATTTACTGAATCATTGTTACATAATAGATGCTGCTCACATTGACAGGGTTGAATGATCAGAGGTATAGGAGTGAAAGATGTGTATAACTGTTGATACTCATTTTTTAGCTCTATAAAAAGACAAAGAGAGAGCTTCTTTTTCCAAAGTAACTTTTTGCTTGAACTTTTGCCTGCATCTTATTCCGCCTTTCCCCGCTTTCCCCAAGTGAAATAAACTATACCAGCAAAAGGACAGTTTTGCCTGTATAACTGCTTCTCCAGTAGGGGCTTTTGCTGGCATAGTTATGTTGGTCAGAAATCACACTTAATTTTGCCCTGCCCAACATAGCTATGTAAACTGCAGTTTGTAGTGTAGACCTGGCACTAGATAAAAATCAGGTATGTATTATATTGGGAATTGACTGTCAAAATAATATGCTCTGGGAATATCCTGCTTGACGTACATGCTCCTAATTATTGGTTTTTAAAAGCACAATGTACTTTTTGCAGAAAATGGTTCATTTTCCTTACCTTTTCTAGCATTTTTTAATGATTTGTATTTCCTGATTTCATTTAATATTTAAAACCATATCTTGCATATATATGTTTCTAATCTAATACTAATTTTGTATGTGAATATTCCTGAAGTACAATTTAAAACAGGAATTCTAGACATTAACACAATGAAAAACATACCTAAATCTCTCAAATTAGATTGTTTTATAAATTTATATAAGGGGTTTACAGGAGAGTGGCTACACAGTCTAAAGAATACAACCATATTTTGTGAATTCTAGAGCTTGGGATTGTTCAAAATACAAACTTTCAAAAGCTTTTGCCTTTGATCTTGTCTGTCTGTTGGATTGCAATTTAGTATAGCGAACTTCTGGTTATAACCTTGCACATAGCTTAAGGTAAATAGGAGTTCTTCAAACAAACAATAACATGATCTTTCAGTTTTAGAAGAGTAATTTCTTGTCCTGATCATACATTCATTCAGGCCTTGTCTACACTACGGTGGAGAGGGGGGAAAGGGGGGGGAGATTGATCTAAGTTATGCAACTTCAGTTTTGTGAATAACATAGCTGAAGTCAACATACTTAGATCTACTAACTGCGGGGTCCACATTACATGATGTCGACTGGAGATGGTCTCCTGTCGACTCCCCTTGCACTTTTCATTCAGGTGGAGTACAGGAGTCGATGGGAGAGTGATCAGTGGTTGATTTAGTGGGTCTTCACTAGACCTGTTAAATCAACCGCCAATGCTTCAATCGCTATGCATCGAACCCCTAGTAAGTGTAGACAAGCCCTAAGTAAACTCCCTTAAAAGAAATATGCTTTGGTTGTCATAAAGTCGGTTTTCTTTTTAGTTGTGATTTAAATGTAAAGAGAGGATTTATGGAGATGACTGTAAGCTCACTACGTCTGGCACAGCATAAAAATTAGTCTCACTTGTACCTAAAATAGTTATCTTTCTTTTTATTTATTTGATCTTTTTTTTGTAAAATTAATGGTCATGTTAAAAGCTTGAATACCAAATATGCAAATTTAGAGATCAATATATGATTTTTTTGTATTTCTTATAATAGATATCTGGTATGCTGTTTGAGGGAGTCATCTAAGTCTTAAATAATTTTGACTGCTCACTAGTTAAAGTACGTTATCTCTTATTAGAGAAATATATAGTTATCTTTTAAAATATATTGTGTTTATTTTTGAAGAAATAATAGCTGAGGATTGTAAAAGTAGCAATTTTGGAAGTGAATCTAGATTTTTTGAATGGTATGGTTTAAAAATGAATTGTGAAGAAAACAGTAGGAAAACAATGCCAGTATGTGTAAAAAAAAAATTCTCAGACGTTTGTTTTTTCCTGTATGCTTTGTGTTTACTATTTTAAGACTGAGTGATGGCATTTAAACTATTATTTTTCAATTGGAATTATTTAAAAAATATTGGCAGTAATTGGCATTTCACTCAGTCATGTCCCAGGTGACTTGCAAAAATCCCATTACTTTCAGCAGTACAGTGTGTGTGTAGAATCATAGAATCATAGAATATCAGGGTTGGAAGGGACCCCAGAAGGTCATCTAGTCCAACCCCCTGCTCAAAGCAGGACCAAGTCCCAGTTAAATCATCCCAGCCAGGGCTTTGTCAAGCCTGACCTTAAAAACCTCTAAGGAAGGAGATTCTACCACCTCCCTAGGTAACGCATTCCAGTGTTTCACCACCCTCTTAGTGAAAAAGTTTTTCCTAATATCCAATCTAAACCTCCCCCATTGCAACTTGAGACCATTACTCCTCGTTCTGTCATCTGCTACCATTGAGAACAGTCTAGAGCCATCCTCTTTGAAACCCCCTTTCAGGTAGTTGAAAGCAGCTATCAAATCCCCCCTCATTCTTCTCTTCTGCAGACTAAACAATCCCAGCTCCCTCAGCCTCTCCTCATAAGTCATGTGCTCTAGACCCCTAATCATTTTCGTTGCCCTTCGTTGTACTCTTTCCAATTTATCCACATCCTTCCTGTAGTGTGGGGCCCAAAACTGGACACAGTACTCCAGATGAGGCCTCACCAGTGTCGAATAGAGGGGAACGATCACGTCCCTCGATCTGCTCGCTATGCCCCTACTTATACATCCCAAAATGCCATTGGCCTTCTTGGCAACAAGGGCACACTGCTGACTCATATCCAGCTTCTCGTCCACTGTCACCCCTAGGTCCTTTTCCGCAGAACTGCTGCCGAGCCATTCGGTCCCTAGTCTGTAGCGGTGCATTGGATTCTTCCATCCTAAGTGCAGGACCCTGCACTTATCCTTATTGAACCTCATTAGATTTCTTTCGGCCCAATCCTCCAATTTGTCTAGGTCCTTCTGTATCCTATCCCTCCCCTCCAGCGTATCTACCACTCCTCCCAGTTTAGTATCATCCGCAAATTTGCTGAGAGTGCAATCCACACCATCCTCCAGATCATTTATGAAGATATTGAACAAAACGGGCCCCAGGACCGACCCCTGGGGCACTCCACTTGACACCGGCTGCCAACTAGACATGGAGCCATTGATCACTACCCGTTGAGCCCGACAATCTAGCCAGCTTTCTACCCACCTTATAGTGCATTCATCCAGCCCATACTTCCTTAACTTGCTGACAAGAATGCTGTGGGAGACCGTGTCAAAAGCTTTGCTAAAGTCAAGAAACAATACATCCACTGCTTTCCCTTCATCCACAGAACCAGTAATCTCATCATAAAAGGCGATTAGATTAGTCAGGCATGACCTTCCCTTGGTGAATCCATGCTGACTGTTCCTGATCACTTTCCTCTCCTCTAAGTGCTTCAGGATTGATTCTTTGAGGACCTGCTCCATGATTTTTCCAGGGACTGAGGTGAGGCTGACCGGCCTGTAGTTCCCAGGATCCTCCTTCTTCCCTTTTTTAAAGATGGGCACTACATTAGCCTTTTTCCAGTCATCCGGGACTTCCCCCGTTCGCCACGAGTTTTCAAAGATAATGGCCAAGGGCTCTGCAATCACAGCCGCCAATTCCTTCAGCACTCTCGGATGCAATTCGTCCGGCCCCATGGACTTGTGCACGTCCAGCTTTTCTAAATAGTCCCTAACCACCTCTATCTCTACAGAGGGCTGGCCATCTCTTCCCCATTTTGTGATGCCCAGCACAGCAGTCTGGGAGCTGACCTTGTTAGTGAAAACAGAGGCAAAAAAAGCATTGAGTACATTAGCTTTTTCCACATCCTCTGTCACTAGCTTGCCTCCCTCATTCAGTAAGGGGCCCACACTTTCCTTGGCTTTCTTCTTGTTGCCAACATACCTGAAGAAACCCTTCTTGTTACTCTTGACATCTCTTGCTAGCTGCAGCTCCAGGTGCGATTTGGCCCTCCTGATATCTTTCCTACATGCCCGAGCAATATTTTTATACTCTTCCCTGGTCATATGTCCAACCTTCCACTTCTTGTAAGCTTCTTTTTTATGTTTAAGATCCGCTAGGATTTCACCATTAAGCCAAGCTGGTCGCCTGCCATATTTACTATTCTTTCGACTCATCGGGATGGTTTGTCCCTGTAACCTCAACAGGAATGTCTTCACTAATCAGGTTTAAGAGGGGCACTCAGCAAATTTACCACTGAAACCTGTCTTAAAAAAAAAAAAAAGTTTGGACATGTCACATCTATACCCCTCTATGCCTTATTCCTCCTCCAGTGTGAGAGCACAGTATACACCATTCTTGGACATCACAACTATCATGTTTCAGAGTAGCAGCCCTGTTGGTCTGTATTTGCAAAAAGAAAAGGAGTACTTGTGGCACCTTAGAAACTAACAAATTTATTTGAGCATAAGCTTTCGTAAGCTACAGCTCACTTCATCAGATGCATTCAGTGGAAAATACAGTGGGGAGATTTATATACACAGAGAACACGAAACAATGGGTGTTTCCATACACACTGTAACAATAGTGATCAGGTAAGGTGAGCTATTACTAGCAGGAGGGTGGGGTGGGGTGGGGTGGGAACCTTTTGTAGTGATGATCAAGGTGGGCCATTTCCAGCAGTTGACAAGAATGTCTGAGGAACGGGGTGTGTGTGTGTGTGTGTGTGTGTGTGTGTGTGTGTGTGTGTGTGAAATAAGCATGGAGAAATAGTTTTACTTTGTGTAATGACCTATCCACTCCCAGTCTTTATTCAAGCCTTAGTAAATTGTATCCAGTTTGCAAATTAATTCCAATTCAGCAGTCTCTCGTTGGAGTCTGTTTTTGAAGTTTTTTTGTTGAAGAATTGCAACTTTTAGGTCTGTCCAGTTTGACCAATGTACAAGGCAGAGGGCATTGCTGGCACATGATGGCATATATCACATTGGTAGATGTGCAGGTCAGACTGGACAGTCTCTGCGTAAAAGAATCAATGGACACAAATCCGATGTCAAGAATTATAACATTCAAACACCAGTTGGAGAACACTTCAATCTCTTTGGTCACTCGATTACAGACCTAAAAGTGGCAATTCTTCAACAAAAAACCTTCAAAATTAACTTAGGCTTGAATAAAGACTTGGATCCCATAAAGTGGATGGGTCATTACACAAAGTAAAACTATTTCCCCATGTTTATTCCCCCCACCCCGCACTGTTCCTCAGACGTTCTTGAAATGGCCCATCTTGATTATCACTACAAAAGGTTCCCCCCCTCCCCCGCTCTCCTGCTGGAAATAGCTCACCTTAAGTGATCACTCTTGTTACAGTGTGTATGGTAACACCCATTGTTTCATGTTCTCTGTGTATATAAATCTCCCCACTGTATTTTCCACTGAATGCATCCGATGAAGTGAGTTGTAGCTCACGAAAGCTTATGCTCAAATAAATTTGTTAGTCTCTAAGGTGCCACAAGTACTCCTTTTCTTTTTACAACTACCATGGAATCTCATTGGAACATGGAGCTATCCACCATGCATCCTGTTTTTATAATGTATGACTTTTAAAAAAGTTTAACCATGCAGTATGCTTTTAGAAAGTCATTACCCAGCCGTGGTGGTTTCACTGTAGCACTGATATCACAGTGATCACAGTACTGTTCATATTGTACATTTAATTCTTTAGTAAAATATTATCATTATTATTATGTTCTCCTGGGAGTAGATTGTCATTATAGAAGAGAGAAATGCACTAGTAGGATGTGTACACAATCTTCTCAATGAGTCAGAACCTCTGGAAAGCAGTAGCCACTGGTGAAGAGCTAATTATTCCATGTGAAATTATATAAGGAGCCCTAGCCCCTGACTCTACCTCATTTCCTTTTCTGTGACAGTAATTTCAGAAATCTCAATTCCTTTCTCCTTATTTCTCTGTACTATATATTTTATTTACTATTTCTTATATTAAGGGTTATTTGCTGCTGTTAAAAAATAAAAATTTGTTTAGTATTAAATATTTTTAGTTAGAATTAGGCTCTACATAGTCGTCCAATTTGAACATTTTGATTTGCTTTCTAGGTTCAGATTGGTCATTTCCTGTTGCCTTTCCTGTAACTTGACTTCAGTTCCCCAGTAGAGGATTTGTGTGCTTGGAGTTTAAATGCTTCATGTGATTGTGATGAATTATTTTCTGACCATCTTTTCCACTGCCTTTGCTGTTTAGAAAAAGACATACATCAATGGCCCATTTGGGCCTGCAAGGAGCAGGAAAGTCACTTCCTTTTTTTTCATGATGGAGAGGGCGAATCACTCACAGCCCAATCAGACTGCTTCCACTTTAGAATAGTCTTGGCAGAGTGCTTTAGAATCACAAAAGGAGTAAAAAGAAAAGGAGTACTTGTGGCGCCTTGGAGACTAAAAAATTTATTTGAGCATAAGCTTTCGTGAGCTACAGCTCACTTCATCGGATGCATTCCGATGCATTCATGAAGTGAGCTGTAGCTCACGAAAGCTTATGCTCTAATAAATTTGTTAGTCTCTAAGGTGCCACAAGTACTCCTTTTCTTTTTGCGAATACAGACTAACACGGCTGCTACTCTGAAACCTGTCAAAAGGAGCAAAGGAAGCAGTTTGGATCTGATGTGAGTTCTGAAGATTCCCTCAAAGAAGCCAAGGAGATAATAGTTGCAGACTATTGAAGGAACCAGGGGCTGTGGCACATAATAAGAGAAAAGTGCTGTGAATCTGAGCATTTTTCCTGTTGCATTAAGATACAAAGAAGCACAGTAGGAACAGATCCAAGGTTGCATCATTGTAGAGAAAGTCTTAAAATTTTTAGAAACAGTTGCAGGTGATAGCTTATTGTCCAGTATTTCAGTTCCTCATGAGATGCTGAACATAAAATTCTGTCTGTATTGACTACCTTGTCAGATCTGGGTACTGAGTCAGTTTCATGAAGGGGTTTGTTACAGCCTTGATTTACAGTGCATATTTATGAGGGATTATCAGAAAATAGCCCCTCATAATCTTGTACTTCCTCTGTGCAGCTCTGTAGGGTTTCTCACCCTTCATATCTTGGGTCCTTACAGTTGATCTCATTTCTTCCAGGAATAGAATTTAAGGTTAGATCCAGGGCTTTCAGATCTAGGGAACTCCTCCCTTGAATTATTCCCTGAAGATGTCTGTAGAGACACATTCTTTATTAAGATAGCCACATCTCCCTGGATGTCTAAATCAAGGGGACAGGTTGCAGGGCTCTCCCTGTTCGTAGGAAACCTGTGTTTTTTGGCTCTATTAGTGAATTTGGGCTCTGAAAACACAAGATTATTCTGATAAACAGCAAAAAGACTAAGTTCAATAATTTTCCATTTGAGGAGACTATTTTCTTCATCTCAGAGTTAGGGTTGGCTCATTCTTTGGATAGAGGGAAATTGACCCAATACAGACAGATTCCAGGGGAATACCGCTTCTTGTTAGAGAGCTCCTGAATACCACAAATTTGATCAGAAGCAGTTTTTCTTAAAGCAGAAAGAGAAGCAGCAGAATCAGAAAACAACTTTGTAGGCAACTTGAGATCCTTTTATTATTATTGTGTTGAGATAGCTAGTTTGGTGTGGTACCTAATAACTTCAGCCAATTGTAGCATTTTTCCCCCTCGCTATTCTCCTTTTTGGAAAATTGGTCAGGTGTCATAGAGTGGAATTACCTTGGACAGGTGGCTACTAGAGATAATTCAAATAGGCTGTTCCATCAAATTCCACTCTGTATCTTCTCCAAACCCTTCATCACCATCCTGCTTCAGGGATCCTTCTCATGAGAAAGTGCTGAGAGACAATGTGACCTTTCTTTTCCAACTGAGAGCAATAGACAAGGCAGTCCTCCGGCACTAAGAGAGGAAGGGGTTCATTTCTCACTATTTCCTGAAGATAAGAGGAAGTTCCATGCTAGAGTCAATAAAATTGAACAAGTAGATTAAAAAAAATCAAATTCTGTAAGGTGACATTACCATTATTTTATTGGGGTTGCCGGTAGCATATATATGTATGTAATTTTAAATTACATGATCATGTACTGGTTTTTTCCATAAGACACCAGTCTCATTCATTATAGAAGATGCATATTTCATCCATTGGAAGAGCACTAGAGAGAACTAAATAAGTCTCCTAAATTGTTTGAAAATAAATTCAGGGGGTAAAACATTTTTGTTTAGAGTTTGTCTAAATTGTTTTCCTACAAATTGTTATAATCTTGCAGCTGTCAACCTGAAGGTTTTAGAGCACATTATTCCAGATCCAAAGCAGCTTCCTCAGTATGTATGAGGAATGCCTTTATGTAAGGCTCCTACTGGAGTTCAAGCTATGTCTTTATGCAGAATTACTCTTTTGACTCAGCAGCTAGATCAGATGCCCAGAGAGAGCAGTTTTGCAAGCTTTAATTGATCATTTCTAGGCCCACCTTCATCAAAGTTGTTACTGCTAGTTTCTCTCCCACAAATATTTCTGTAACATACATTACCTTAAGAAGAAAGATTGCTTACTAATAACTATAGTTCTTTGAATAGATTGTCATTATAAATGTATGTTTCCTACTACTATGTGCCTCTCTGTTTGGGAGTCTTCATTACATTCTGAGTAAGTGGAAAGGAACGGAATTAGGGTTAGAGTGTTTTACACAGAATGTTTAGTTCTGTGCTAGAACTTGAATGTGGCCCCAACAGTTACTGTTTTCTAGTGGGTTCGGACTTGTGGCCAGTGGTGCATGCATACCTCAGAAGTGGGGAAGTATGCTGATAATCTATTTGAAGAACTATTTATTAAGGAAACTTTGGACATATGCTCAGATACTAAACTAATGAACAGCCTGAAAATAGATTAATAAAATAAAATTCTAAACTTTTTAGAAAGGCAATCAATATATATACTGGATCTATCACTTTTGTAACTAGAATCTTGCATATTTTTGAAAGAAACTAATGGCATCTCGGTTTCTTTTTCTCCAACTTCAAGGTGAAAGGAAGCTTAAAAAGTATTTCTTTCCTTAAAAAGAAAAGGAGTGCTTGTGGCACCTTAGAGACTAATAAATTTATTTGAGCATAAGCTTTCTTGAGCTACAGCTCACTTCATTGGATGCATGCATAATAAATTCGTTAGTCTCCAAGGTGCCCCAAGTACTCCTTTTCTTTTTGCGAATACAGACTAACACGGCTCCTACTCTGAAACCATACACACTGTAACAAGAGGGAAGCTTTTGTAGTGATAATCAAGGTGGGCCATTTCCAGCAGTTGAAAAGAACGTGTGAGGAACATTATTTCAGTTCATCTGAACATCTGTCTTGCTTTAATATAGGTTTTTGTATGTAAGTAGTATTATATTCCTGATATGATACCACTGTTCTTGAAATTTTCTAATATTACAGAATCCTTCACTAAGGTCCATTCTAATACATGCTCTTTACATCTTTTGACTTTTTAAAATAGAGTATTCAAAAATGTGAATTTTGAAAGTGGCAAGTATATTCTACTCAGAATGTAGTGTAGATTCTATAACTTAGCTATTTTCAAGTGTTAATATATATGCATGTCTCAGTCGAGTTTAATGAGGGTATATCATTTGTGTAGCTGTTAAAATGAATAACCAATAAAAGAAAACATTGCACTAATAAACAAGAAATGGCTGGAGTTGGCTTCACTAACTGAAACAATTTACTTCATTCATCTTCAGTGTTTCTTAGCAACACAAAGTACTCTTACCCTGGGCGCTTTCACGGACTTTCACATCTTTCTTCGAATATAGCTTTCGTAGTATTTTATATGACCTGAAGTTCGTCCATCTGTCCTGAAGCTCCCAATGCTTTTCCAGTGCTTCCAATGATCAAATGATGTTACATACATTTTTTCAGCTTAATAACACACAAGTTGACTAGAGAATCATTCAACATGTCAGGTTTTCCAAAGGGTTCTGGAAAATTATTTGCTGTTCTGTATAGCAAAGCTAAACGTTATTGAAAATGTGTTATAGTTTCATAATAAAACAAGTAGGAAAAATGTTGGCTTGGAAACTAACTAAATATTTTCTGATAGCCCTAGCCTCAAGGCTTGGATTGCTTGTAATAAAAGGGTAGCTTTGATATCTTTTGGTGAATTGACTAGTATTCTGTTTACATCATAATTTATGAAAGTACTGGCTTGATACAGAACGTTACATTATCAGATTGGTCATGTGCAAGAATTGCATTAATGTGTGGCTGACAATTTCATTGTTTATTTCATGAGAAGTTAGTAAATCATTGTTTCTCTGAATGTGCTTTCTAACAACTCAGAGGTTGCTGTTGATACTTTAGGATTCTTCCTTCATGTCTTGCTTTCCATTTTAGAATGTGCGAGAAACCGATTCTGGTCTTTTAGATCACTGAGTAACATCTGCTGAGGAAATTCAGCTTATTTAAGGAATCCCTTCAGATACATAGCAGAAAGTAAAGGAGGACTTGTGGCACCTTAGAGACTAACAAATTTATTTGAGCTACAGCTCACTTAATCGGATGCATTCAGTGGAAAATACAGTGGGGAGATTTATATACACAGAGAACATGAAACAATGGGTGTTACCATATACACTGTAACGAGAGTGATCAGGTAAGGTGAGCTATTACCCGCAGGAGAGCGGGGGAGGGGAGGTACCTTTTGTAGTGATGATCAAGGTGGGCCATTTGCAGCAGTTGACAAGGATGTCTGAGGAATGGTGTGTGTGTGTGTGTGTGTGTGTGTGTGTGTGGGAAATAAGCATGGAGAAATAGTTTTACTTTGTGTAATGACCCATCCACTCCCAGTCTTTATTCAAGCCTAAATTAATTGTATCCAGTTTGCAAATTAATTCCAATTCAGGAGTCTCTCGTTGGAGTCTGATTTTGAAGGTTTTTTGTTGAAGAATTGCCACTTTTAGGTCTGTAATCAAGTGACCAAAGAGATTGAGGTGTTCTCCGACTGGTTTCATCACCAGCTTTCATTCAGACCACACCACATGATCCATTGCTCTACGATACCACCGCATTTGCTCCATCCCCTCAGACAGAGACAAACACCTACAAGATCTCTGTCAAGCGTTCTTACAACTACAATACCTACCTGCTGAAGTGAAGAAACAGAGCCAGAAATT
Source organism: Dermochelys coriacea (assembly GCF_009764565.3). Classification (NCBI taxonomy): domain Eukaryota; kingdom Metazoa; phylum Chordata; order Testudines; family Dermochelyidae; genus Dermochelys; species Dermochelys coriacea. The sequence continues at coordinate 24,200,920 of NC_050078.2, read as the reverse complement.
ACCTACTACAGGACAGGCCCAACAAAGAAAATAACAGAACGCCACTAGCCATCACCTTCAGCCCCCAACCAAAACCTCTCCAACGCATCATCCTGAAGGACGACCCATCACTCTCACAGATCTTGAGAGACAGCTCAGTCCTTTCTTACAGACAGCCCCCCAACCTGAAGCAAATACTCACCAGCAACCACACACCACACAACAGAACCTAGGACCTAAATCCCAGGAACCTACCCTTGGAACAAAGCCCGTTGCCAACTGTGTCCACATATCTATTCAGGGGACATCATCGTAGGGCCTAATCCCATCAGCCACACGATCAGAGGCTCGTTCACCTGCACATCTACCAATGTGATATATGCCATCGTGTGCCAGCAATGCCCCTCTGCCATGTACATTGGCCAAACTGGACAGTCTATGTAAAAGAATCAATGGATACAAATCTGACGTCAAGAATTATAACATTCAAACACCAGTCGGAGAACACTTCAATCTCTTTGATCACTCGATTACAGACCTAAAAGTGGCAATTCTTCAACAAAAAACCTTCAAAATCAGACTCCAACGAGAGACTGCTGAATTGGAACTACTTTGCAAACTGGATACAATTAACTTAGGCTTGAATAAAGACTGGGAGTGGATGGGTCATTACACAAAGTAAAACTATTTTCCCATGTTTATTTCCCCCTCTCCCCCCTGCTGTTCCTCAGACGTTCTTGTCAACTGCTGGAAATGGCCCACCTTGATCATCACTACAAAAGGTTCCCCTCCCCCCCCCCCCGCTCTCCTGCTGGTAATAGCTCACCTTACCTGATCACTCTCATTACAGTGTGTATGGTAACACCCATTGTTTCATGTTCTCTGTGTATATAAATCTTCCCACTATATTTTCCACTGAATGCATCCGATGAAGTGAGCTGTAGCTCAAATAAATTTGTTAGTCTCTAAGGTGCCACAAGTCCTCCTTTTCTTTTTGTGGATACAGACTAACACGGCTGCTACTCTGAAACAAAGCAGAAAGTGTTATGTGAATATTGGGAGCAAATTTTGATTTCATTCTACAAGACTATATATAACTTTGTTACAGGAAATAATGTGCTCTGAATTTTCAGTAAATTGCACAGAAAACTTCTGTGATTGTGTAATATGCTTTAATGACTAAGTTTCTATAACTGTCTTGCTCTGAGAGAGAGAAATTTTTTAGAGATCTTAGGATAAAATTTCTTATAAATAGTGTGTAGTAATAAGTAGTCTTAAAATTTTGTGGTGAGTTAATTTCTTATTTTTTACATAAGCAGAATAATCACTAAGGTATATGGAAATTATTGTGAATAATACCCCAAAAGTGCAAAACTTAGCTTTGTTCGTCTCCACAATTAAAAAAATGCTGTACTGCAGCAAACAATGTGGTCTTGGCTATGATGCTAACTTTTTGTTAGTAAATATATACACACTGTTGTGGTGTTGATGTGCATGTGGTATGCATGTGGTGTGCAAGAATAGTGGTATCAAATCAGTAATATAATACTACTTAAATACAAAAAAACTATATTAAAGCAACATAGATGTTCAGATGAACTGTATCTAAAAGACAAATATGAGAGAGAAAAGACTTGATGGGATAGTATGGTATGAAGGTTTTATCAGCATGTGTTTGAGATTGTGTCATTATTCATGGATTGTTAAGACAAAGAAATATACAAGTTTTTCTAGTGACTGTGAATCAAATCCATATATCTCACCATCTTATCATGCATTAGGTGTATGAGACATATGTCAAAACTTCTCACAGTGCTCCTTGTACAGACGTTATTCTTTTGTGAGTGAACCCCATCACTAGGTCACCTGGCCTTCCAAGCCAATGGGTCTAGTCTAGTCACTGTTTCTAGCTCTGAGACCTTAGGAGGCACACTCAGCCAGCTTGTCTGATACCCTTCCTTGGGATGTTGGATGCTCTGTCCAGCCATGTTTGACCTTGAAATCAGTGTCTGTGATCTCCTGAACTCCCCCCTCCCTCAGTCAAGTACAAGTGCTCCCCCAGATCTGTACATAGGCTATGGGCAGTCTGGGCTTCTAATTGAACACCTTCAGGGACAACATGGCAGAAAAGCAAGGAACACAGGCTAAGGAAAGGAATTTCTTAATCACAGTGACTTTACTCTTGAAGTACTTGAGAGTTACAGGTCTTTGAAAATGATGGAAGTCCTGAGACATATCCTCTCCTAGTCTGATCTCCCCCTTCCTGCACTCTCCTTTTCCTCCTTGACCAGCTTACATGTCATGATGGTGGACTCCCCCTTGCACAGAGCAGGACCCTGCTCTATTGCTGTGCCACAGGCTCCACCTGAGAAGCTACAGACACACCAGTCTTGTTTGCCCCTTTCTTCCTGTGGGGCTCTTTGTAGAAAACCCAGTATTACATAAGGATAGACCAATAATTGAGGGACACTCAATTGTTGAACAAAGATTGTGGTCTTGATGGCTTTTAATGTTAGTCCTTCCACAGGGTGTCAAACACCTTTTACAGACAAAGCAGTAATCTGGGATGCAGCACAGTAGGTTATCTTTGGGCAGACTTGTGCAGTCAGTGTCCAATATTTTCTCACATAGAATAGATAGAGTTCCTAATTTGATTCAGACATATCCTGCTCTGTCATAACACATTTTACAGAAAATCTATTTTCAAAAGGTTTTAGAGAGTTTTTAAAAAATGTTATTGGGACTGGTTTTTTATAACCTTCCAACTATAAAGCCAAAGTCCAATTTTAGAGACCTCGGAGGGAAAGATATAATGAATACATTTCATATATCTCTAAAAATGGCCTCTAAATAGCTTTTCTATCGATAAAAGTGTTATGAATATAAAGCCTTCTGTGTCAGGATATCCTACATCTAGAATCCCATTGGAAAGTTTCCATTATAACTTTATTCCATTATAAAGTTCCCATATCGAGCTCTGAAGGACTGTGAGATATTGGATCTGAAACCTGTCACTTATCTGGGAGTGGATATTGCCCATTCTATATGTAAGAGCATTTAATTTTGTGGTCATGGTGGAGGGAAGTCACCTCATAGGGTAAAGAAGGGAACATTTCCATAGTGGGTTAACTTAAGCAAAAGGCAACTGTTTGGAGGTGTTCAGGGCTTCAGGATGTTGGAAATAGTCCTGCTGCTGATGGATTATTATAAGATTGTGAGAAGGAGGAAAGACTAAATGTTTCCTCTCCTTCCCCCTTCTGCACCTCTGTAAGACTGGCACATTTTCTTTGTACGTTTCTTTTTTGGTGAGAGAAATATATGTACACAGCATCACAGTTGTTTAGGAGTATAATGAAGAGAAGAAGCCCACTGTGGCAGTCGGACCAAAATGTCACACTCACTTCAAAATTCTATGACTAATTAAAACACAATTCCCTTCAAAGTTTGTGAAAATGTTGCTTCAAGTACCTTTACTTGCAGGCTAAGCAATTCCCTTTTGTTTGGATGGTGTGAAACTCTGACAAATTTGATGAGCCATGTAAATGATCTTTAAAAATGTACATGGTTAATCTTATCAATGGGTAAGGATGACTTGTAATCAGCAACATACAATAGTGCTGATAAAATGTTAAAAACAGTTTTCAGAAACTTTTTGAACTTCATCTGTGCTTTAAATACATTTTCCAAACAAAGAGCATATATTTTTTATCTCACCACATATTACAAAAAGTGCATTACTAACTTGTCATTAGTGATATAAAGAAAGCACACCTTATATGGATGTGGAGAAAGATTCTCCAAAGAAATAATGTGAATATAGTTGGGATTTAATCTTGGAATTATAAGGGTCACTAGTGTTCTAGCTGTTCTTGCATCTTTTGATGTTCATGTATAAGGAATGTATGTAATAGTAAGGATGTGATCAATGGTGTCATTGGGAACATTTATTTTTCAGATCAAATATTCTTTGCAGCTCTTTCTTGAATGAACACATAATAGAATATTAAAGAACTAATCTGAGAAATGATCACCAGTACTGAAAGGCTACAAATTGCTATTTTGGTTGGGATAGTATTGCTTCCATTTGATTTTGTGATGTGGAAAAGGAAAATCTAAGATGGTAAAGTTAAAATGTGGATCATTGTTTATTGAGAAGTTTGGCTTTTGGGGTTCACACAGTTCAGTATAACCTGTGTCCTTAAAGAGACTAGAACTCATGAGGTACATAATTTAATTCTAAATTGCAACTGGACATTTTAATGAAATAGAATGCATATGCTTTTCTATACATACAGTGTTTCTCTATTATGCAGTGTGATGGAGTTATATTATTTGGCAAATACATATATTTTTAAGGAAAGCAGAGAAAAGTGAATTGCTTGAAATTGAATGGAAAATCAGTCTCCCCATTCTCACACAGAGTAAGCATTCATCTTTATATTTCAGAAAAGAGGATAGGAATATTCTGTAAATGATTGGACTTTTCTTCCCGCCAGGTAAAATTGTTATAGGATAAATGCATTAGAGTGTTCTGGATGTTAACTTTTTAATTGCTAAATCATCTTTAAATCTCAAATTCCCATTGTGTATTTCTTTTTTCTGGCCCCAGTTGATCAGAATGTATAATAAGATTGCCATTTAAAGGAATTCATTTTGTAGCTTTCAGACCCGATCATTCCCCAGGACAGGCTATAGAAATAATAGATGTGATCCATGGGAGAGATTGTATTCCAAATTTCAATAAAGGAAGTGAGCTGTAGCTCATGAAAGCTTATGCTCAAATAAATTTGTTAGTCTCTAAGGTGCCACAAGTACTCCTTTTCTTTTTGCAAATACAGACTAACATGGCTGCTACTCTGAAATCTGTCATTAAGACTTAATAATCTGTTGTGTGAACAAGATCTCTTTGTCTGGTTAGATTCTTCCTTTCCACTCCCCTACATTGGAAATAACTTGTCCATTCATTTATAGGGGCTTAGGGTCTGATCCAGCTCCCACTGAAGCCAGTGGGAGTTGGGTCAGGTCTTTAATTACCAAACGACAGTCACAAATGGCAAATTTAGTGTACAGTTTCACTGCTAGAGATACAAAACATCCCAGTGTGAATAGCTGAGACAGCTCTCAACCATTTTATCTTATCAAATTTTATTTAAAATAATAGCAATACTTTTCACTTATCTTGTGGTTTTGCTTCAAGAGTCTTGCAGTACTTTTTGATGGGGAGAGGGAGAAGAAACTTTTGAAAAATGTTCTGGTTTCTGCTTAACATGCTCTTTTTGAATAACAGGCTGCTCTTAGTTCCCTTGATACCACCTTTAGCAAAGCCAATCACCAAATAAGTATTTTGACCACAATCTTCATCCTCCTTTCTATATCAATCTCTTCTCTTCTTTTCCAAGTTTTGTTCTTTTGCTGATCAGGTATGCTAAATTTTTCTGTAGCCAGACTGCTGGACTAAGCTTTAGAAAAGACAAGATCCTCTCCCCTCCTACGTTTCTGTGGAGCTTAATTGTATTTTTCCAAAACCTCTGTCCAATCCGTCTTCTATCTCACAACCATCTATTGCACATCATAGCAGCATTCAGTGTACAGGGCCTTCTTAGTGTGAACTTCTCAATAAACTTCTCAAATAGCCTCCAAACTTTAGAGGTTTCTTACGTTTGCTTGATGAAATGCATGTTCAGGGTGCTGTTTTATCTTTTAGTAGGTATTGCATTCATGCTTTTCTCTTTTCATAGACTTTTATTTTTTTTTTGTAGTGGCAAGTGTATTTTGCTCACAAAAGATTCACATTCTCCCCTATTTTGAGATGCTATCCATAAGATAGCAACAGTTTTGTTCTTCAGGTAATCTCCACATTCCATAGGAAAGAGGATATCTGTTTACCTTGATTTTTCCTCAAATGAATTTTGATCAAGAGAAGATTTGATACTCCCTAGATATTGTAATTTAAGTATTACCTTTACAGGATTTGGGAACTTAGATAGTGCTATTCCCTTTTGGTAAATTTCAAAGATCCTAAGAAAACTCTTGAAAGCTTTTCACTATATTTTGTCTAAATGCATTTGCTCTTATTTCTGAGACACTTGTATAGCAGAGGGCATTTGCTTATGTAACTAAGTCTACACTTAAAACTTTTACTGATATTGTAATGTCAATTGGGGCAGGGCCGTCCTTACCCATACGCAAACTACACATCTGCGTAGGGCACCGGGATATTTGGGGCACCAGATTGCCCCAAATTTCCTGGTGCCCTACGCAGCTGCGTGCTGCTCCACTGGCAAGCCTGATCCCCGGCCGGCTAAGCCAGTCTGGAAAGCTGCCCCGCTCCCGTCCCGTGCCCACTCTACCCCTTTCCCATAGTCTCCACCCCTACTCTGCCCCACCTCTTCCCACCCCTGCTCCGCCTCTGCCCCTACTCCACCCCTCCCCCTGAGCTATGTCCCGGGGGACTGCAGCAGGGGTCGGGTGCGCCCTGCACTCACCGTGCGGCAGAAAGTGGAGCGACCCGGCCCCAACCCGCTCCGTCAGCTTGTACTGGGGAGCGATTTCCCCCCGCCTCCCAAGCCTGCTCCTGACCCCCACAGACCTTGTGCGTAGCCCCTCTGTTCCCCCGCAGAGGCCTGGGGCTAGCCGCCTCCCACAGTTATTTTGGCAATAAAGTGCTTTTGCTAGTGTAATTTACGTCTTTAGGGGAACTGGTGTAAGTTATGCTGACGGAAGCATTCTTTGCCAGTATAAGCTGTGTCTACACTAAGAGGATTTGCTGGGATAGCTGTACTGGCAAACTTTTTCTAGCATAGACTAGGCTATCGGGAACAAGGAGGATTCATCACAAGACCTGATGTAAAGGGTATGAATCTGCTTTATGAGCTTACATTATAGATTGTAAAATCTTTTCTGAAATGTAAGACTTGGGGAAGAGACCTCATTTTGCTCCATGTTGTGTGAGGTATCTAGCATGCCTGTGATTGTGGTAAACATGAATAATAATATTTGCAAATCAGCCAGCTGGCATTCTGCACCTATATTTTTCTGTGTAGTTTGGTGTTTTTTGCATTCAAGGAATCTACACTTTTAGCAGAATTGCAGTTTGTCTCTTGTGTACACTACTTTCTTTGAGAACAGGAGTAATGGCTGAACTATCAGACCTCTTTTTTTCTGTTTAGCTCCACAATGATGTTTTTAGATTATTGTTTTGATAGGAATCCATTGTAAATTGGTTTTGTTAACAGACTCTTGATACATCAGAACAGCCATATTGGGTCAGACCAATGGTCGATCTAGTCCAGTCTCTGACAGTGGCCAGTACCAGATGCTTCAGAGGGAGCAAACAGAACAGGGCAATTTTGAATGATTCATTTCCTGTCATCCAGTCCCAGCTGGTAGCTGGAGGTTTAGGGACACCCAGAGCATGGGTTTGTATCCCTGACCATCTTGGCAATAGCAAAAATAGCTATTGATGGACCTAACCTCCATGAATGTATCTATATCTTTTTTGATACAGTTATACTTTTGGTCTTTAGGACATCCCATGGCAACAAGTTCCACAGGTGGACTATGTGTTGTGTGAAGGAGTAATTCCTTTTGTTGGTTTTAAACTTGCTGCCTGTTAATTTAATCAGGTGACCATTAGTTCTTGTGATATGTGAAGGGGCAAACAACACTTTCCTATTTACTTCTCCATACTGTTCTTGAGTTTATAGACCTCTGTCATATCCGCCCTTAGTTGTATATTTTCTAAACTGAACAGTCCCAATCTTTTTAATCAGTCTTCATGTGGAAGCTGTTCCATACTCCTAATGATTTTCATTGCCCTTCTCTGCACCTTTTTCAATTCTATTATATCTGTTTTAAGATGGGGCAATCAGAATCCACTTTAAATTCACACCTTCATTTAATTCACATTAATTTTTCTGTATAGACAAGCCCTATGGTTGTTCCTAAGGCTGACTATGATTAGACTAAATGAAAGAGAATATGGACTTTTCGTAAATTCAGACTAATGGCAGACTTTTTAGGAAATACAAACGATTCCTCCTATTGTTATAATGTGCAATATAATAAAGACAGTGAATTCCCTAAAAATATTATTTTGATATGATAGTTTATACAAACCGTGGGTGTCTTGTGAATGAATAATAGATTGCACAGATATAATCATGATTGTTGCTTGAACTGTTTAACTTCCTATAACTTCCTAAAAGGTACTTGCCTGCAGCATATTCAGCTCCAAATACAGTTATAGAACATACTGTTCCAAAGTCTCTGTTCTATGTAACTTATTTAGGTAGTTTCAAACCCTATAACTTTAATAGTTTTTGAGGGCAAAAGAGAGATGATCCCCTCACATAGACATTTTGCATGGAGATACTGATTTTCATACCTGATGAGTTGGATTGCCAAAGATATGCCCATGTTTTTAGTATACTAAAAATCCATTCAAATTTGTTGAGAAATATATTGGATTAGACACCTAAGAATATCTGAAGTGGAGCTGGCAGAACAGTTAGCTCCAATCAGCTTAAACCAATTTCCTGTTTTTGGATGTACAATTTCTTAGTTGTCCTACAAAGATGTATGCATGCACTGTGTGTAGTCTCGTTGAACTCAGTAGGATTGCTCACAATGTGTGAAGTTAAACACATGCATAATACTTTGCAGGATTGGGGCCTATGTTTTTTCCACTTATTTTCTTTTTCATTAATATATTGGAACACCCCTTTTATATACCAAAAATGGATATACTGTATTATCATGAGACATACATGTAGAAAGCTCTTTTCTTCCCTAGGGTTGGTAGAGGCATTAAACGTCCTAAAGCAGAACCCAGTTTGTAATGATTTCTGTTGTCTTTTTCTGCTTTTATTTTTTCCCATATTTGCATATCTTTTCTTTAGTGATCTTGAGGGAACATTGATAGTGTATAAAAAAGAACCTGTCAAATACTAGCCTGTGCCCTTCTATTTCAACGTGGTTTTGACTGACTATATACTGGAGCTTGTATTACAAACATTCACACAGGGATTTCCCTTTTTGACTATAGGAACTAAATAAGTCTTAATGCTTTCTGAACATTAGAGTCAGCATTCAGCAACCATGAGGTGTTTGCTTAACAGTGTGTAGTTCACAAGAACTGATTGGTTTCACAGTGTAGGGTGGAATAATTGCCATAACCTAGTCTCTGCTGATGCATCTTATATAGCCACTTCTGCTACCTGCAGAACTCCTGCTTCCACATTTTCTGCTGTTGGTACCACTACGTGCTCTGAATTTGCACATAATTTCCAGCTAATGAAAATCACTCTTGGTGTCTCGAAGATGGAACTACTAGGGTTGAGAGTCATTAAATACTCTAGTTATCCTGGAGCCTAAAAGAGGGGATCCTAAATACAACTATGTTTTTGAGAAAAATCCCACGTTCTGTCACTGCCAATGAAAACTATAACTGAGAAACTCCAAGATAAATAGCGAATGGCATTCTCCTTGTATAGTCCACAATACATTTGCTCAAGAAAAGAAGTAGTTTAAAGAACACGACATGCAGTTCCTGATGTACAAAAAAGCCCCCGTATGCCTAATATATTATAAAAAATTGTTCGAGAACAGCTCATCCTGCAGTAAAATTTGCCTCCATAATATTATCAAGGTCATTATCAGTTTAGGTTATCTGCCTCATATGTATTGAAAATAATGCCTGAGGTCAGCTTTCACTTGCAAATGCAACTATGTGGAATGCAACTATGTGGAATATTTGCTCTGATTTTGTTTAAGAATCAATGTAAGATTTTATTTCACATCCACTCTTTTTTACTCTTCTCACTCATATTGGAGTAGTCTTCTCCTTAGTTGTTCAATAAACATATACTTTTCATACAGCTAAAATTAGGGAATAACAATTTCATGTAAACTAGGCTGCAGAGTCACCCTGTTCCCCCTTTTACATCTAAACATTATGCAAACAACCCTTATGTATATTATACTTGTGGACTGGCTCTCTTATAAACCTTTTTAAATGATACAGAATTAGGATGATCTGATTGTCAGATGACCAGTTTTGTTGTTGCTGTTCAGGATATTTTTCCTGTTTTATTTTTTTAATTTTTTTAAACTAACTCCAGTATTTATAAGACATATATCATCAGTTGGTTATCTAGGCTATCCCATAATAAGGACAGTATGTTGTTGCATTGCTGCTAGAGTAGTATGGGCATGAGATTGTGACTCAGGAACTCTCCCCACTGCTTAGTGGAGGGAACGTACTGTGACAGCATATGCTGCTTGACACAGCAGTATAATTACACTATCAGGCACATTTAGGGAATGAAGCTCCTTCCTGCCCACTTGAATGAGCTGGGGACGTAGTGGAGCCTGCTTCTTCTGCAGTCTGAAAGCAGTGGTATAGTACACAACCATAAGGGCATACACAGGCATGCTTCCTGCCCCATCCAATCAATTGTGTGGGGTCGGCCATGAGCTGGTCCAGAGTATATTACCAGTTTAAATGGATAGCGGGGTGTGTGCGTGCATTGTCCATTAAATAATAATGAATATCTGAACCTGTTCCCCACCCCATCCAGGGACCTGAATGCTGCCTTGTTCTCAGCACCTTTGGAGGTTTTAGATAAATGGGACTCAGATTGAAACCGTCATGTCATTTTGCTTTGTAAAACAAAATTCCCTATTAGTGTGGCCTTGAGAAATGAATGTTAGACATTAGGTTTCTGCTCTGATTACCAACCTGCCATAAATACTCAATGTTTTAGAAAGCTGTTTTACCAATTTTTACCATGTCTTCATATTTGTTCTCTTTTTGTAGAATATCATTCAAGATTTAGGATGCTTCGGGGACTTAGGTCGCTAATGATTGGCTTTTAAATACGGGCAACAAATATTCTTCATAGATTCAGAGTTTAAGGCCAGAAGGGACCACCAGGTCATCTAGTCTGACCTCCTGTATATCACAGGCCACCAAGACCATCCAGTACTCACTCACTGCATCCAACAACCAAAATTTGACTAAAGTAATTTAGCCTATAGGAAATCAGTTATTCTGCCACAGGCAGAGAATAGGAAGATCCAAGGTGCACCAATGCCTGAGGCCCCCACAGTGACAGAAAAATGTTTTAGTGAGATACACCCAGATAATCCTGGCAAATGATCCACGACCCACATGCTGCAGAAGAAGATGAAAACTCTACAAGATTGCTGCCAGTTTGATCTGGGGGGGATTCCTTTTTGACCCCATATATGGTGATCAGTTAGCCCCTGAGCATGAGATCAAATGCCAGCCAGCCACACATCTGAGAGAGATTGTGCTTGGCCCTCCTTTTCCAAAGTCCCTTCTCCAGCCATGGGCATCCCTGAAGCTTCAAAGGAAGGAGTTCCACCCGTCCCAAGAATATGTTGGGGAAGGGGAAAAACCACTTCATGATCCAGGCAGGTGATATTGATATTTTGGCAGCTTTTGCAGCAATCCTTCAGTCCTACTTGACTGCATAACACTGTTGGACTAAAAGTAATACATTTTTAGAAGTACTTTTCCTTTATTGTTTGTCTTTTGTATTTTACTTAATTTGGACAGTAGAAAATTGACTAGCTGCTGACTTTTGATTCTAGTCTGTTTCTGGGTAGTTTCTAGTTTTCACGTTATAGTACAGTGCTGCAGAGTTTGAGAAATGTTTAAGTCCCAAACTACATTAGAACCTCAAAGTTATGAACACCAGAATTACGGACTGACCGGTCAACCGGACACCAAGGGGAACTGGAAGTAAGCTATCAGGCAGCAGCAAAGACAGAAACAAACACCAGTAAGTACTGTACTGCCTGTCCTCACCCCTACTCGCCCTGGCTCAGGGCAGTTGCAGGTAGGAGGTGATGAATGCTGTTTTCTCCTTTCTCTCCCCAGGCTGGGAGGAGTCAAGCTTGGAAGCTCAGAGCTTCCAAGCTGCTACTGAGACTTGGCATGCAGTGTACGCTGCTGGAGCTGGAGCCCAATCTCCTGCATGCACGTTGCACTTTGGAGGAGCAGCTCAGTTTTAAAGGGTCACAGCCTGCACTGTGCGCCCACCGACACTGCAGTGCCCCAGGGTGCCTCGCTCATGATCCTTGCAGCCAGGTGGCAAGAACCAGCTGCCTATCCTCACTCCCATTCACTGGGCAGCCTCTGCAGAGCTGTGAGTCCCCGCTCCGAGAGTCCGCCCTGAGAAGCATCCTATAATGGCTTCTTCAAAGTTGCAAACATTTCAGTGTTATGAACAACCTCCATTCTCGAGGAGTCCATAACTCTGAGTTTCTACTGTACTTAACATTGCTCTTTTTAAAAACTGCATTGAAATCCCAGTTCCATCGTGTTCCTGTGGTTTAAGGCCAATTTTTATAAACGGAAATGTGTTTAGATCATAAAATCCAATCATAACTGGAGTTCCAGGTGGTTCATCTTTAGGACCTATCTTGTTTTTAATTTGTTTAGTTCCATTGGCTATTATTTCCAAATATGGGTTGAAGTGTCACAATTATGCTAATGATAGCAGTTTTGTTGCTCTGTTAATAAATAAAGAAGTGCTGTGGGTATTCCATTGTTTAAATGCTGTTTGAATATCTGGGAATAGATGTCCGTACATTTCTTGTGTTTGAAATTCAGCATATCTTAGGTGCTAACTATTGAGCCTCAGGCTATTAAGTGTGCCAAATTTTTAGTTCGATACTGGGTCCAGAAATTATTTCACCAAAAACAGGTGACTCGTTACCTTGGGGTTTTTAAGGTTTCTGCATAATTGTACAATGGTGACGTTGCCTATGTGTTTAGGGCTGCATTTGCTATCTGAAAAAGTTGTTACATAGTTGTTCTTGCCAGGGGAGTTTACTGCTGCAATTAGGAGCCATATCATGTTCAAAACTAGGTTTATTGTAGTTCTGTCATGATAGGCTATATTAAAACTTAGCTTGATTGGTCACTATAAACTTAAAATGTTGCAGAAGTTTAACTTGATAAAAAAAAATCATATTACTGCTACGTTAGAATCTAGCCAATTCACACTAATGACTGGGAGACAGATAACAAGTGACTGAATTTTGCCAGTTAACAAAGAATAATAAAAAGAAAATCCATTACAAAATGCATGGTATTCATTTATTTAAAAGATACAATTTAGTTCAATTATTGATACTACTTCAGTGTATTCTAGTAAATACACCACTGTCGTCCCATCTCTCTCAGCTTCACCCCCTTCCCTCCAACAACTCTATTTTGTACCTGTTTCCTCCCAACTCATTTGTTACAATATATAAACTTAACCCTAGAACTGATGAATACATTGACCTCATTCGGGCGCCACATGTAGCCATCATTGCGGTCTACTCTGCATCCCTTAAACGTTAACAAACTCAAGAGGCAATCAAAGGGGAAGATGTATGTCAAAGGTGAGGAAGCCCTCATCGAGACTGGTTTACCCCCCCTAAGGTCCTTCATATTAAACCACTGAGAATGGTAAAGACCAAAGGTGATAGAGACAATAACTACTTTTTTTTTGTTTTGGTCCAGGGGCCTCAGTTTTACTGAACATTTAGTTATCTTCTAAAAGCTCTATTGCCTGCCCCTTAATATTGACTGTTTTCATTAGTACATTTTAGCTCTAGAACTCACGTAGCCAGTAAATAATAGATCTGGCTCATCATGAGTGTATTTTTAAGACTTTTTTGAATGAACTTTTCATGTTGATCTTGCTTTTGTTTTTTCTACTGTTTTATTTTTTAGTATTGAGTATTTTACATTGTGGTGATCCAGTGATGCCAATAGTCCTGAATTCTGTAAAGCACATAAGCATATGCTTGAATTTAAGCACCTGAGTAGTCCCCACCAGTGGCAGTGTTTCTTAGATCAGTCAGACTACTTGTGCTTAAAAGTAAGTATGTGCGTAAGTGATTTGCTGGATCATAGCCTATACTGATAAAATTTGATAGATATAGACCTTATTTTTCTCAAAATATGACTTTTCAGTCTTTTATTTTTAGCATTCTTATACCAAAGTATGTAAATCTCAACATTTTAGTTGCACCATATTGCAAGGTGGTGGTTGTTGTTTTGCAAACTTACTAAAGTATATCGTGTGTGTGTTTGTGTGTGTGTGTGTGTGTGTGTGTGTGTACACAAAATTATCTCAAAACTATATTGTAATAAAATCCAGTACCTATGGCATACTAAGGTGCTGTGAAGTGTTTGTAGAACACAGTGTAAACTGTCTAGCTCATAAAATATCACTCAGTGTCTTGAAGGAGTCAGATACAATTTTAGTCTTGCACTCAAGAGATGGCAATGAAGAAAACTTCACAAGAACTCACTACCTTAAGCTACTGCGCCAGTGGAAATATGTTGGATTCATTTCTAGGAAATGATCAATACAGCAACATTTTTGCACCAAAAAGTATACTAATTTAGGGTCAGACTGTTATGTTTACTCACATTAACTAGTACCTTACACTAGGAGTAATCCACACAAGTCAATGGACCACTTATAAAGTTGAAGAAGTCTCAGCGTGAGTAAAGCTACCACACTCTAGCATTTATGGAAGCATTTTAGTTGGAATATGTGATACTTTATTTAATTTACCTGTTTTCTGTTTAGAGTCATATTAAAAAAACATTTTGACTACATCAGAAGGGTAGCTAGTGCAGAGCTTTTTCTTTTAATAATACTCAGAACTTACTATATATAACACTTTATAAACATTGCCATAGTTAAGTATTTTTGTCTCCCTAAACCTGGAATCCCAATCTCCTGCACCATTTCCTTTTTTTCAGATTCCTCTTTAAAACATACTTCTTGACGATGATAACTATTAGTAGAGAAACAACAACTACAATAAAACCATGGAAGAAATAAAACATATGACTTACTTTGCTGCTTCGTCGAACTGATTTTTTTGTTGCCTCCCTACCTTCAGCTTTGCAAGATATCTACCTAGATTGTAAGTTCTTCAAGACAGGGAATTGTCATTTTATGTGTCCATAAAGCACTGACCATATTAATGCTGTACAAATAATACCAAAAATGTAATCCTAATTTCATTGAAGAGTGGCAGAGAGGGGTCTTTTGCCTGAGGCCATAGAGGGATTTGAAGTTGGATCTAGGATTAGAACTCATGTTCTTGGCTCCAAAGTCAGGATTCAGACCACAAGACACCCCTACTCTCCCCTATTTTATGTTGCTTTCTAATGATACTTTTTAAAGTACGTTCATAAAACCCTTACTGCAGATGCTTGATACCTGGTATAATGCTTACTACCATAATTAGTCTGATTGAAGTTTTTTGCAGCTGCAAAAAATGTACATGCAACCACTAGAAACCCAAAACTGTAGGCTGTTGTGTGATGCAAGTTAGACTCATTTTTGTGCGGATGAAAGTTAGATCCTCATGCTTGAAAATCTAGTTTAAGGATTCTACAGTAGGCAATTGATTTTTAATGTTATTGAAAACTGTTCCCCAATTAGAGAATATCTGTTCTAAAATTTTTTGTGAATTATCAGATGAACGCAAAATCATATTTCCTTTTTTGAGATAGATATCACTGCTGTCTTTATAGGTAAAGGTGTGTTTCACATGTACATGCAGATTACGTTTTAATACTCCTTGAATCTGCTTTCAGCATACTGAGATTTTTCAACGTAGTGGTTACAAAAATTTTGCTAATGCGCAGTTTCATACTGCGAGTTATATGTGTAATATTGTGTCCAGTGGGATTCTGTATTGCAAAATTTGCATAGTTATAGTTCTAGTGACATCGTATCTCACATGAAGAACCCGGAGACCTGATACAATATCAGTAAAACTGTCTCCTAAGTATGATTCAAACAGTTTTATTAGCAACATATGGGGTATGAAGGAGCCACAGAGGGTAGTTTTGAGTGTAAGGGTGCTGGACTCTCTTTTTCAGTATGTAATTATATCAGTTCTCTTCTATGGCATTATTTGTTGCTGCTCTGGGATTGCTGAAAAATAACTACTAATATGGTGACACAAAGGATCAGAATAAATTATAATTGTTGACTTTGCAAGAAATTCGTTGGCAAAAAGGCTTACTTCCCAAGCTCAGTTGTCAGTTCTGCTTTTAGCTTTGTATCTAAGCCATATACACAAAAATAATGTTTTCGTGGAAGTCTTAGGTTTTACTGGCATTCTGACTCTCTTGCATAATAGATATTCCTCTGAATTGCAAAAAAGTAAGTCAGAGATTTCAATTGGCAATATGGTTATTTTTCTTTTTTTTATCTCTGCTCTTTGCTAGCCATTTAAGGCTAGGAACAGGCTATTTGTGTAATTGGTAACTAGTTATCGAGTGTTTTTATTGCTTGAGTAAAACACATTTCTCAGTATCAAAAACGAGTTCTCTTCCGATAGTCAGTTCCTCATTTTAAAACAGTTGTTTTGACATTAAATCCTAGCAACAATACAAACTGAGGATTTTATTAGTATTTTTAATAATAATTTATTCTTAAACGTTAATATCTCATGGTGTAGTGAAAAATGGCAGAAGTTAAGGTGTTTAATGTTTTTGCTATCCACTAACTGGCTTCTGAAGTTGCAGCACAATATATTCTTTAAAAGGAGTAATATGTTGACTGCTGCCCTAGTAATGCTTTAAAATATTTGTGTATTTAAGTACTGTGAGTCAGATTATGCCTCTATGCAGAAAAACTTGCACAGGGGCTAGGAAATTCCCTGAGATTCTGCTCACAGAATTCCCTCTGAATTCTCCCTTCATGGCATTTGGCTTCATTGGCAGAATAACTGGGGGCGGGGGGGTCAGCTCACAAACCCTCATGCATCCCTAAGAAATTTGTGGAGAACTGTGCCATTCTCCAGGGTACAATCTAGACTGATGGGCAACTGTGTCCCCTCAATTTTCCAACCTGGGGTGCCTTTTACAGTGCTTCACTGTGAGAGCAACCACTTCTGATGTGTTCAGACATCCCGCCCCCCAGCATGTAAATCACTCCCAGCTATGTATGAATGTTGTAGCCAGCCACCCATGAATTACAGTGTGGGGAACACTAGCAAACTCCCAGTCCCAGACTTCCACCTAGAAATATGTCTTGTACTGCTCAGTACCCTTCTGGAGAATACAAGCTCATATGAAATCTGTCATTTCATTAATAGAAAATGATATGCACAAATCTTATCATCTAAAATGCAGTTTCCCAAACACTTCAATCCAAACACACGTGGTTTAGATAAAACAATAAAATAAGTTTATTAACTACAGAAACATAGATTTTAAGTGATTACAAGTAAGGAGGCAGAAAAGTCAGAATAGGTTACAAGGAAATTAAAGGTAAAATGCAAACTAATAGCTAGCTTAACAAACTAAGTAATTTCAAAGCAAAAGTTTCTCTCACCCCAGCTTACTAGCAGTCTTACTGGCTGGAATCCTTTCAGCCAGGACCTCTCCTCAATTTGTGTTAATTTCCTTATCATTCAGGTGTTACTGATGCCGTGAAAAGAGATGAATGAGAGAGAGATTTTGCGGCTTGTGTTCTCTTTTTCTTATAGTTCTCTTTTTCTTTGAAAATAATCTCAGCTGAGGTTCAGATGATAGCCTTTCTGTGGAGATGGGAACCTCCAACTGTTTGTTGACAAGATGTAAATTTCTTGCTCACACCCTTTTTCCTGACAAAGAATGGATTCTTAACCAGATAATAGTCCATTTAAATTTCATTGACACCTGTCTGAGGCATCAGTTTTAGTAACATCATACAAGAGAATATTATAACTTTACATACAATGTCACCACACCCATTTTACCATGACAATAATGATCAGTAAATTATGAGTTTTCAAATGATACCTTACAAGGCATACTTTGTACAAAATCCATTATAGTTTTGTAAAAGGGGTGAGTATAGGGATACAGACTGTCACAATGACATAAGGCTACCCATGCAGAGGCACTGAATCTGAGACACCTGCCTCCTCCTTAGTGGTTATTAGATAAACACCCTCAGCTTCTGCTTTTGGAATTCATTTTAAGAGTGTCCCCCAGCATGAGGGATTTCCTCAGCAAAGTCAACACCGTTTTTGGTTGTATTAACTTTCCTCTAGTATTTCTACTAGATGGCAGGAGCAGGTTGTGCATCGTCCCCACTCAGTACTCCAGTCTCAATCTCAGCTTGCCCATGTGAAGATTTCCAGATACATAGAGTCATTACATTGCCACTGTGTTAAGTAAATAAAGACACAACATCCGTTTTCTAATTGGAAAGTGAACAGATCCCAACTTTTAGTCACATAAATATCATAACCTCTGTGTTTCCTAGCATGTATTGTCCCAAGGCTACCATCCAGTATAGTAAAGCTGTGCATCTTCAGAATGTATTTATTTAAAAAATAAACAAAACTTAGAATTGTTGTGGCCTCACAATAACAAAAAATGTCCAGTTTTGATGCAATTTCACTTACATGCTTTTTTTTCCCTACATTTTACTTTTCTGTTTAAGCAGACTGCAGGATTTTTGTAAATTTCATTTTACTGCCTATCCAAAAGATGGAAGCAGGTGAGAAGAGCTTGTGAAAAAGGCAATACAGATATTCACTTGCAATACATGACACAGTTGATATTTCATACTTTTGGTCTACCATTCTTGCACATCCCTTTAACTTATATAACATAAAAGTTTTATGTTTGTAAAGTTTTATATAATTAAATTTAAAAAATCTATTAAATACTGAAACTGAATATCAGAAACAAAAAAAAATCACAATAGCAGGGAGAATTACACTGAGAAATTGTATACTTAATTTCTACATGTTGCACTGCTTTATAGCCTTTCTTTTTAAACTTTGAACAATTTTATAATCTGGGTAGCTATTGACAGAGAGGTTATTGCTATTGTAGTTCAAGTTGTGGCTTAAAATATTTATATCCTCAAGCTTATTTTTTCATGAAAGGATATATCCCCCTGAGGTATAATAATGCTGATAATACTTTCCACTTAGGGCTGGTGTACACAAGAAAATTAGATCGAACCAGCTACATCGTTCAGGGGTTTGAAAATTCCACAACCCTTAAGTTAGTTTAATTATGTCACTAAGTCCTGGTGTAGACAGTGCTAGGTTGATGGAAGAATTCTTGAACTGGCCAGAGATAGACAACCCCTAGGATTCAGAGGAGAGGTGAAGTCCTGCTCCCCCGGGACATGTATGGAGATTATGCCCATGTGGCATCCATTGGCTAGACTATGGATGGGAGGGAAGATTTGATTGCCTCGCTCGCTTGCTGTGTATGGAGCCACTGGGGCATACAGCAGTTATTCTCCAGTGGCTGTTGACTTGTGCTCCCTACCCTGAGATGAAGGTATAGTTTGAACGGCATTTCTAGGATGTTGTGGATCTCACTAAATCACCACATTTGGGTATCAGGAATTTTTTTTTTAGCCTTGGCACTAGATTGGCAAGGTGTCCAATGGGTTTTCTCACCTTTCTAGCAGCACTCTGAGCTCCAGTTTTAGGTTAATAAGGAGTAAGGATGGGAATTAAAAGTTGTAAGATTATAAGTGAGGTTTGTAATTTCATCACAGCTTGCAGCCCGAATCCAGTGTGGGTAAGAGGCTCAAAAGGGCCAGCTCCCAGAGATAAGCATGAGTGATGAACCCAAGAGATTACTGGTAGACCTAATGGCCCAGGGGTGCTGGAACATTTTGTATAGTGGGAGTTCTGAGAGCAATTAAACCAAACTGTAAACCCTGTATATGATGGAAAACACTTAAAGCCGGGGGTGCAGCAGCAGCCCTAGTTCCAGCACTTATTTAATGGTCTATAGGAAGGAGGGGAAACCTTAATTTTTTGAAGACTGAGATGGGCTTCATGCATATCGTCATTCCCTCTTGTTGAGACAGAATCAGAGGACTCAGAGGTGGGCTGAATCCTAGAAGGCAGGCTGAATCCTAGTGGCTAGGCTGAATGGGACCAATCCTGAGTATTGGTTATTTGGCATGGAGGCCATTTAACGTCATTCTGGACCCAAGTAAATACTTGGTTTTTTTTGGTGGGGAGAAATTAACCTCCCTCCCCTAAAGTTTAACAAAACTGTGGCTTTCTGCTTTAAAATCTTTCCCTATGTCAGTGTTTCTTTCTGCATATCCTGATCAAGATGAAGTGTTCAGATTTTGTGAATTTTATTTGCATATATTTGCAATGTATGTAACCCAAATTTCTCACAGTATTTTGATGAAAGCCTAGAAATTGTTTTCCCCAAAGCAGTGGACATTCCCAGGGAGCTAAAAAGCTACTCCACTGGTAATATTTGTACAACAGGTAGGGTTATCTCTCTGACTCCAAGAAAAGCTTAGAACTCCACATTTAACAGCTTCTGTAGATCTCACACATAGTTTTTACGAATAGGATATTTATAAATGCTATGCAGCTTATGTTGACATACTTTCATTTCATTTTGACATCCTAATTGACCTTCAGCATTTGACTCAGCCCATCAGGACTATATTGACCTTGTATATATAAAATCTTGTAAAATAAAATAGCTTAAGAGTTTTTAGGAAGTACATGAAATGGAATAAGGAATGTTAACTGAGACATTTGTGTAGTACATTATGAAATGATCAAGACCTTAAAAGTCTATATTAGAAATAGACCAGCACATCTAATATTTGCTATATTAACTTCTTTATAGATTGAACAATTTTCTGCTAATATATTTTAAATCTAATTTTGTGGAATAGTTTAGCTGTTTTGAAACACACCTTCCTAAGAAATGAGACAAAAATAATTAATTATCCTCCAACACTTAATCTGGCGTGCTAGGTCATGTAAATATACAAAATGCACACAAATCTTGTTATTCTAAGAAAAAAAAAAAGGGGGTTTGATAATTTACAATTTTGCCTTGATGTGATTAATCAAGGACATTATGCCATGTCATAACTAATGTAGGAAAATCTGTCTGATCTGATTCTTCCCAGTGACAATGTGTCATAATGCGAAATAGCAAGGCCAAATATGAAAAAAAGGAAATTGTTAACATGCAGTGTTTTTAAAAGTCCAGTTTGTGAATATGCTATTTTTTTTCTTTTTTAGGGTTCAGTATTTCATACTTTTGATGATTAATTTCATGCTTAAGAAAATATCTACACAGTGTAGTGTCTGCAGATTTATACAGATGATATTTTATTTATCGTCAGCAATGGGTAGGTTTAAGATGGTTTTGGCACATAGATGTATCGCAAATTCTGCAGATGATATAAGCAGTAGCAGAAGGAACTATCTCCCAAATAATTTGATAAAACCAAGTCAGGCACACTCAAATAATGTAAATAGCCAAGTGGTTAAATTTATTATTTAGTTCATAATTAATATTTTACATAATTCATATACCAACTGAATTTTCACTTCTGCTATGTTGTCAATAAGATGTGAGTTTTACTATATTTAACCCCCCCCATGCCTTCTGGAATCATCAAAATATACACATGCCTTAATGAGTAACTGTATTATTATTATTACTGTTTCCTCCTCCTTGTCTCCCCTTCCTCCCCACTTTTTTAGGGTGACCAGATGTCCCGATTTTATAGGGACAGTCCCAATTTTGGGGGCTTTTTCTTATATAGGCACCTATTACCACCCACCCCCTGTCCCAATTCTTTATACTTGCTATCTGGTCACCCTACACTTTTTGATCAGTTTCTTTCCCTCATTTCTTGTGTCTCTCAAAATTGTAAGTTCTTTGGGGAAGGACAAAGTACAAAAACCTTAGGGTGCTTTGGTAGCACAAAATATCCTTAAAACAAGGCCTAAATGGCCAGCTGCCATTTTCAGTGACAGAAAAATCTCTAGGTGGCATAGACCTGATGGTGATCAGTTCTGTTCCATTCGTTTCACAGACCCTGCTGTTAGGGTCTGCCAAGGGAGATGCTTGACGTGAGTGTATTTAAAAAAAAAATAAAAACAGATCAAATACATTTACAGTATTGATGAAACAAAATATTACATGCAGTACACTTTTTACCGTAACTGTTTAACCCTTCTTACAGAGATATGAATAATATTGAAAGTCAATGAGATTTAGGCTCCTAAGTCCCTAAATTACTTTTGAAAATTGGTTGTAGGCTCCTAGTCACTTATTCACTTTTGAAAATGTTACCTATCATGTTTAGTTTCATACAGTGCAAACCACAATTAAACAATCTGCTATGAAATACTACCACGTGGAGCACAATGACTAATATACTAGTGATAGCCATGGCTGGTTTATATGAACAGAGACAGGGCTAGCTTTGGGTCATCTCCTTTCTTGCTAATGACCAGCTTCCTCTTCCTTGTGTATTTTTGAAACACTCATTCTGGTAGGTAAACCTACTTAGTTGCTACCCGGATAATGTTGTGAACTTTCCCTCATGAGGCTCAGTTAATTGATAAGCTCAAATCTCCTATTTTTCATGATATCTCTTTGACATGCTGTGCTTTATTGTTGGAGGAATGCATTCTATTAGGCAACTGTGTAACTTCATAATATCTCATACAAAGCACTTGATACCTGTCATCTGGTAAATAAGTACATAATTATTTGTTGTAGAGGTTCTCTAAAAGACAAGTGAGAAGTTATGCTTTCCTTTCATGCTGAATTTGTGCCTATCCATGTCTTTACATTTACTGGTTCATGCTTTCCAGCAGATCAAATGTTCTGTGGTAAATGCTGACTGAGATTGGTTTCTCAAGTATATAAAGCATAGTGTGTTTTAGTTGATAATCAATAATTCAGTAAAATACTGTGCTGATTTTGCATTCAATTCTGAAATGCATGGTCACATAACTGCAGATGGTCACCACCCACAGATCATTATTGTAATGTCCTTGTTCAGATAGGCCCAAGGCAATGAGAGATGGGTAGAATTGTAAAATGTGGACCAATTCATCGCGTAAACTTCCGTGCCTTTGCGTACTACCCAGACTATTACTGACATTTCTTTCCAGAATAAGATTTCAAAAATAAAAAAAATCTTTTAATCTTGTGTTCCTTTTCTATATAAGTGAAAGGCAATGTGGTATAGTGCAATAAAGATAGAATTTTAGGAACTGAGGAATTCATGGGTTCTAATACCGGCTGTGTCATTGGCTTACTGTAAGGGTAAGCCACTTCACCTTTCTGTGCCTGGTACTGAATTTCCTATCTGTAATAATACTCACCCGCCTACTTCACAGGAATGTTGTGTAGACTAATTACAGTTTGTATAGTACTTTGAACATATACAATATCGTATAGTATTTGATAAATATTATTATTATGAGTATAATTTCTAAAACTTCTGAATTTGTACATGTGAGTGATCTGTATATTTGCAAAGGGTACACAAGTAAATGCTAAGATCATATTTTTAAAGTGAATCTATTTTGTTTTTAACAGTTGCTTAAAATCTAATTGAAACCTTGTGTTATGAAGAAAGTATAGCTCAAACAGGAAAGTACAAAAGGAAGAACACACAAGTCTTGGTCAGCTATTTTAGCTTTTAAGTTATAGGTTTTTGTTATCTAACAAATGATTAACATATATTTTTTTTAAAACTTATGGGAAAAGCATATTTTTCATTTTTTTATGCTGTCTTTGTGCAAGCAGAGTAAGAGAATGTGTTTGAGTGCCAGAAGTAAGGAGTACAAATAGTTTTGAATCATGTGGTTGCAGTCTCAAGAGTACTTTTGAGAGTGAAACTAGAACACATTTTAGCATTTCTATCTGCATACCTGTAATTTGCATCATCTCTAAAAAGAAGGCATTTACCACGCGCTTGTAAGGCGTATATCGAAAGTGCATGCAGCAAATGTCATGCTGCTCTTTGGTTTTGGAAGAGGCTGAGGTGTGGGGGAAGATTTGTTTAATTTTTTCAAAGAGGTGTAACACGGGCTTTCCCCATTTCAAAGTAAAGGCAGATGTAAAATAAGTGTTGGTGCTTTATAGACACTCGTGTATGTATATGAATGTTTATATATAGGTTTGTACACTATGTTCTTTTTCAGGTTTTTCTGACTATTTTAATTTGAATAGTATCCACTGGAAATTTAACATGATTCTGGTAAACAATTATTAATTTTAGGTAATTTCCAGTATGTCAGCTCATTAAATCACTGTTTTGACACACCTTTTAAAGAAATATTACTTATATGTTTGAGCACAAATCAGATGTAGCTATATCAAATATTTTCCTAGGAAAGAGAGCTACAGAAGTGTTGGGCAGAATTTATTACTGGGGTAACAACCCCTCAGAGCCATCAAGCTCATTAGGGCCCAGATCCAGCAAAGCTTTTATGCACATGTAAATTTAAGAATGTGAATTTTCCCATTAATTTCAATAGGACTACTCGTGCTTACAGTTATACATGTGTTTAAGTGCTTTTCTGGATCAGGGTCTATGCTGGCAATAGAGTGGAATGGGGGATTGCACAAAGGAATCTTACCAGATCTGGGAGAGGCTAATTTGGCTTTTTTATTTATATACAGGCAGGTGAAGGTGAATAGCCTGCAACGTAGAACAGTATATTTAATGTCTCACAAGAGTTGTCCAGAGCTTAATGAGCTTGTGAGGATTCCCTAGATTGTTTCCTGGCCACTATCTTCCTGTCAGTGACACCAGAAAACCCACCAGTGTCATTTATTTAATCAGCCAGAGAGGTCAAAGGGGTGAAGTAGACTCTCCCCTAAAAACATGCAGTTTCAGCAGAGCTCTTACCCACTGTTAGCTTGCAGAGTGAGAGACCAGAAATTGAACCAGAATCTGCAGCATGGTGGTTCTAAAGCACTATAACTGGTTCACTAGGCAATGCTGTTCATCTTGTGTTAGGGTGGAATTTTGCATCTGGAAGGAGGAGGCCTAAAGAGGAAAGGAGTTTTGAAATTGTGACTTTAAGGAACTTCCTTTTACAAGACCGTTTGGACCATGTCTGGGTTGAAAGAAGCTGAAGTCTTCTTAAACCCATGATGTGAAAAAACCTTGACACCAGTAAACAGCTATCAACAACATTATTTTGCATTGTTATGGTTTAATTTGTCTTCTTGTTTTTAAGGGATGCAGCAGTATTAAACAGGGTTAATGAAAGCTAACTGTATAGCCTAAAGTGGCAAGATCCTAGCAAATTCTCATTCATTGGTGTTTGGCTTTTTTTATAGTACACTTATTTATTGGCAACTGGAACATATATATTCTTAGTGAAACTGTCATTGTAAAAATGAAGCTATCATTGTAAAACTGACAGTTTTGACAATAAGAACTGCCCTTCAATATTTGAAGCCTGCTGTACTCCCCATAGAAATTGAAACCATAAACATTTTATGGAGGCAAATGAATTGCTAGATCCCAACATAAATTTTAAGAAAAAGAACATCTTTTTGGTATAACTGCATCAGTGTCTCTATGTTGACTTTCTCTGAAATAGTGCACAAAAGAGGAGCCACATATATTTTGGTAACATCAGGATGGAGAACCCTGTACACTTCCATTACCATTAACGGAGCAGAAGAACACAAACCATGTATATTTTGGACCAAATCTTGCAAACACTTGGGCATCTGCAGGCTCAGGGCCTATATTTGTTAAAATAGGAGGTTTCTGGTTTGGCTAGTTTGTCCCAGGCTAACTGTTCAGCAAGCGATTTTCCCATAAAAATCCATGATTGTGTATTTCTATTAATTTAATAAATTTGTTGGGAAAATTAAATGTCTTCAATTTTCTTTTTAATAGAAAACCAGAAGTGGAAGAAAATGAAGTATTTTTATGTTCATGCTTTGCATACACCAAAAATGAAACAAAGTAAGGAAGTTCACGTTTTGTTTGTTATTTCACACTTACTGTTTCAGGTGAACATGATCCACCTCAAAGCTGTGTTAATGGGATCAAAATGGCTACTTACACTTACTAGCAAAAAGGGAAGGAGTGCTTGTGGAACCCTAGAGACTAAAAAATTTATTTCAGCATAAGCTTTCGTGAGCTACAGCTCACTTCATCGGATGCATTCAGTGGAAAATATAGTGGGGAGATTTTATATACACAGAGAACATGAAACAATGGGTGTTACCATACAGACTGTAACAAGAGTGACCAGGAAAGGTGAGCTATTACCAGCAGGAGAGCCGGGGGGGAAAGGGGTGAAGCTTTTGTAGTGATAATCAAGGTGGGACATTTCCACCACTTTACAAGAACAGTAGGAGGGGAAATAAACAAGGGGAAATAATTTTACTTTGTGTAATGACCCATCTGCTCCCAGTCTTTATTCAAGCCTAAGTTAATTGTATCCAGTTTGCAAAGTCATTCCAATTCAGCAGTCTATTATTGGAGTCTGTTTTTGAAGTATTTTTGTTGAAGAATTGCTACTTTTAGGTCTGTAATCGAGTGACCAAAGAGATTGAAGTGTTCTCCGACTGGTTTTTGAAAGTTATAATTCTTGACATCTGATTTGTGTCCATTTATTCTTTTACATAGAGACTGTCCAGTTTGGCCAATGTACATGGCAGAGGGGTATTGCTGGCACATGATGGCATATATCACATTGGTAGATGCGCAGGTAAACGAAGTGGCAATTCTTCAACAAAAAAACTTCAAAAACAGACTCCCAAGGAGAGACTGCTGAATTGGAATTACTTTGCAAACTGGATACAATTAACTTAGGCTTGAATAAAGACTGGGAGTGGATTGGTCATTACACAAAGTAAAACTATTTCCCCTTGTTTATTTCCCCTCCTACTGTTCTTGTAAAGTGCTGGAAATGACCCACGTTGATTATCACTACAAAAGCTTCATCCCTCCTCATCCCTTCCTCCCCTCTCCTCCCGCTCTCCTGCTGGTAATAGCTCACCTTTCCTGGTCACTCTTGTTACAGTCTGTATGGTAACACCCATTATTTCATGTTCTCTCTGTATATAAAATATCCCCACTATATTTTCCACTGTATGCATCCGATGAAGTGAGCTGTAGCTCACGAAAGCTTATGCTCTAATAAATTGGTAGTCTCTAAAATGCCACAAGTACTCCTTTTCTTTTTACAGATACAGACTAACACAGCTTCTACTCTGAAACCTAGCAAAAAGGGATGACTGAGTCTTGCAGATGTTCTTCTTATGTGGTGTTTAATTAAATTAGATGTTTGTTTAAATTGTATTTTGTAGTCACATTGTACTGAATCATAGAAATCAAAGTAGCTAGATTATGGTTTCCTTCTAAACATCTCTGCCTTTATAATATTTACATAATATTCCCAAGTCTAAGTGTCAGCTGCCTACTTCATTTACTCACATGTGCAACTGTTGGTAATTGTGCTCAGTCTAGTCCACTGAAACTCAAAAAACATTTTTGGTTCTTTGTGTAAGGCCTGTGCCATTAGGGCCCTGCATCTGTGTAAAGAGATCCAGTGTTAATAGAAAAAAATTACCTTTATGGAAAAATATTCCAAACCTGTTTCTGAAATCCCTCCGAATAACTCTGCATTTCAGTTAAACAGTGTACCAGAGAATTTCAGCACAATAAGCAAGAGAACATTCTTTCTAGTCCTGTTTCTACAAGTTTTATATTAACAGCACCCAGAAAATACATGCACTTTATGGAGTGTCAAAGATGCAGCAGACTTAGAACCTACAGCTTGTACTCTATCACAGACAAAGAAATTATAAAAAGAAAAGGAGTACTTGTGGCACCTTAGACCTAACAAATTTATTTGAGCATAAGTTTTCGTGAGCTACAGCTCACTTCATCGGATGCATTCAAAGTCCACTGAATGCATCTGATGAAATGAGCTGTAGCTCACGAAAGCTTATGCTCAAATAAATTTGTTAGGCTCTAAGGTGCCACAAATACTCCTTTTCTTTTTGCGAACACAGACTAACACGGCTGCTACTCTGAAAGAAATTGTACCTTAACTTAGAAAGCTTGGGCCACACCCTGCAATACTTACTTACACATATGAATAATTTTATGTAAGTATTCTTACTGAGTTCAGTGAGACTATTTATCTCCATAATGTTACATTAATAAATGTTTGTCGATAGGGACACTGGTATATATGACAGGTTTCAGAGTAGCAGCCGTGTTAGTCTGTATTCGCAAAAAGAAAAGGAGTACTTGTGGCACCTTAGAGACTAACAAATTTATTAGAGCATAAGCTTTCGTGAGCTACAGCTCACTTCATCGGATGCATTTGGTGGAAAAAACAGAGGAGAGATTTATATACACACACACACAGAGAACATGAAACAATGGGTTTATCATACACACTGTAAGGAGAGTGATCACTTAAGATAAGCCATCACCCACAGCGGGGGGGGGGGGAAGGAGGAAAAACTTCCATGGTGACAAGCAGGTAGGCTAATTCCAGCAGTAAACAAGAATATCAGAGGAACAGTGGGGGGTGGGGTGGGGGGGAGAAATACCATGGGGAAATAGTTTTACTTTGTGTAATGACTCATCCATTCCCAGTCTCTATTCAAGCCTAAGTTAATTGTATCCAGTTTGCAAATTAATTCCAATTCAGCAGTCTCTCGTTGGAGTCTGTTTTTGAAGCTTTTTTGTTGAAGTATAGCCACTCTTAGGTCTGTGATCGAGTGACCAGAGAGATTGAAGTGTTCTCCAACTGGTTTTTGAATGTTATAATTCTTGACGTCTGATTTGTGTCCATTCATTCTTTTACGTAGAGACTGTCCAGTTTGGCCAATGTACATGGCAGAGGGGCATTGCTGGCACATGATGGCAGATATCACATTGGTAGATGCGCAGGTGAACGAGCCTCTGATAGTGTGGCTGATGTGATTAGGCCCTATGATGGTATCCCCTGAATAGATATGTGGACAGAGTTGGCAACGGGCTTTGTTGCAAGGATAGGTTCCTGGGTTAGTGGTTCTGTTGTGTGGTGTGTGGTTGCTGGTAAGTATTTGCTTCAGATTGGGGGGCTGTCTGTAAGCAAGGACTGGTCTGTCTCCCAAGATCTGAGAGAGCGATGGCTCGTCCTTCAGGATAGGTTGTAGATCCTTGATGATGCGTTGGAGAGGTTTTAGTTGGGGGCTGAAGGTGATGGCTAGTGGCGTTCTGTTATTTTCTTTGTTGGGCCTGTCCTGTAGTAGGTGACTTCTGGGTACTCTTCTGGCTCTGTCAATCTGTTTCTTCACTTCAGCAGGTGGGTATTGTAGTTGTAGGAATGCATGATAGAGATCTTGTAGGTGTTTGTCTCTGTCTGAGGGGTTGGAGCAAATGCGGTTATATCGTAGCGCTTGGCTGTAGACAATGGATCGAGTGGTATGATCTGGATGAAAGCTAGAGGCATGTAGGTAGGAATAGCGGTCAGTAGGTTTCCGATATAGGGTGGTGGTTATGTGACCATCGCTTATTAGCACCGTAGTGTCCAGGAAGTGGATCTCTTGTGTGGACTGGTCCAGGCTGAGGTTGATGGTGAGATGGAAATTGTTGAAATCATGGTGGAATTCCTCAAGAGCTTCTTTTCCATGGGTCCAGATGATGAAGATGTCATCAATGTAGCGCAAGTAGAGTAGGGGCATTAGGGGACGAGAGCTGAGGAAGCGTTGTTCTAAGTCAGCCATAAAAATGTTGGCATACTGTGGGGCCATGCGGGTACCCATCGCAGTGCCGCTGATTTGAAGGTATACATTGTCACCAAATGTGAAATAGTTATGGGTCAGGACAAAGTCACAAAGTTCTGCCACCAGGTTAGCCGTGACAGTATCGGGGATACTGTTCCTGACGGCTTGTAGTCCATCTTTGTGTGGAATGTTGGTGTAGAGGGCTTCTACATCCATAGTGGCTAGGATGGTGTTTTTAGGAAGATCACCAATGGACAGTAGTTTCCTCAGGAAATCGGTGGTGTCTCGAAGATAGCTGGGAGTGCTGGTAACGAAGGGCCTGAGGAGGGAGTCTACATAGCCAGACAATCCTACTGTCAGGGTGCCAATGCCTGAGATGATGGGGCGTCCAGGATTTCCAGGTTTATGGATCTTGGGTAGCAGATAGAATACCCCAGGTCGGGGCTCCAGGGGTGTGTCTGTGCGGATTTGTTCTTGTGCTTTTTCAGGGAGTTTCTTGAGCAAATGCTGTAGTTTCTTTTGGTAACTCTCAGTGGGATCAGAGGGTAATGGCTTGTAGAAAGTGGTGTTGGAGAGCTGCCTAGTAGCCTCTTGTTAATACTCCGACCTATTCATGATGACGACAGCACCTCCTTTGTCAGCCTTTTTGATTATTATGTCAGAGTTGTTTCTGAGGCTGTGGATGGCACTGTGTTCTCTATCATGCATTCCTACAACTACAATACCCACCTGCTGAAGTGAAGAAACAGATTGACAGAGCCAGAAGAGTACCCAGAAGTCACCTACTACAGGACAGGCCCAACAAAGAAAACAACAGAATGCCACTAGCCATCACCTTCAGCTCCCAACTAAAACCTCTCCAACGCATCATCAAGGATCTACAACCTATCCTGAAGGACGAGCCATCGCTCTCTCAGATCTTGGGAGACAGACCAGTCCTTGCTTACAGACAGCCCCCCAATCTGAAGCAAATACTCACCAGCAACCACACACCACACAACAGAACCACTAACCCAGGAACCTATCCTTGCAACAAAGCCCGTTGCCAACTCTGTCCACATATCTATTCAGGGGATACCATCATAGGGCCTAATCACATCAGCCACACTATCAGAGGCTCGTTCACCTGCGCATCTACCAATGTGATATATGCCATCATGTGCCAGCAATGCCCCTCTGCCATGTACATTGGCCAAACTGGACAGTCTCTACATAAAAGAATGAATGGACATAAATCAGACGTCAAGAATTATAACATTCAAAAACCAGTTGGAGAACACTTCAATCTCTCTGGTCACTCGATCACAGACCTAAGAGTGGCTATCCTTCAACAAAAAAGCTTCAAAAACAGACTCCAATGAGAGACTGCTGAATTGGAATTAATTTGCAAACTGGATACAATTAACTTAGGCTTGAATAGAGACTGGGAATGGATGAGTCATTACACAAAGTAAAACTATTTCCCCATGGTATTTCTCCCCCCCACCCCACCCCCCACTGTTCCTCTGATATTCTTGTTAACTGCTGGAATTAGCCTACCTGCTTGTCACCATGGAAGTTTTTCCTCCTTCCCCCCCCCCCCCCACGCTGTGGGTGATGGCTTATCTTAAGTGATCACTCTCCTTACAGTGTGTATGATAAACCCATTGTTTCATGTTCTCTGTGTGTGTGTATATAAATCTCTCCTCTGTTTTTTCCACCAAATGCATCCGATGAAGTGAGCTGTAGCTCACGAAAGCTTATGCTCTAATAAATTTGTTAGTCTCTAAGGTGCCACAAGTACTCCTTTTCTTTTTACTGGTATATATGACATTGTACAAACATATTCTAATCTTGTAAAACCTTATGCTGTTCGTAGTCCCACTAAAGCCACTCATGCAAGTAGGGCCATTGGAATCCTTGCTTGTGTGAATGAGGACTTTTCACCTAAGTAATAGCTTCCATGATTGGTCGTAGTTATCCATACTCACTTACATCTCTGTGTTACCTTGTTTTCACACTGCAGAATGAGTAAGAATAGGTTAGGCTGTATCTAAGGAAGTTAAACTGAAAGTAAAGCTACCTATTTTTTCTGATCCTTCCAATACAAAAGCTATTTGCTGATGAGCTAATGCTGTTTACAGAACATCTCTGCTGCTTTTTTATGTTATATTTTTACAATAATATCTATGTCAACTTCTGAAAGTCATTGTTAAAGGGGCACTGGCAGAAAACTACATGGAAAAATGTTTCCTATCTCTAAATAGTTCTTATTTTAATCAGCAGTCTTTTGTACCTGTGAATCTAAATGACAAAAACTGTAATCATTCAGTGAGGAAATAGTTAATAATCAAAAAGCTTTGCAAAATAATATCTCAGGAGCTTTTTGGTTTTGCTCAGGAAGTTTGCATTTCTTGAGTTTATGCCTCCTCATTATTTCTAATATTGAAACTACAGTTTACCAGTCACACCAACCTTTTAAATCAAGAAATGAGCATACGGTTTATTAGCTTAAAAATTGAGTATTTTATATGGAAAATATCCCGTTAGACTTATTGGGCCACTTCTGCTTTCACTTAAATTGGTGTAAATCTGAGGTAACTTGTATGAAGTCAGTGAAATTAGTCCAGGTTTGTACTAGTGAAATTGAGAGCCGGATTGTTTAACCATTACCTCAGAAAGTAATTATAACTATAGACAAAATATATGACTGCTAAATCTTAAGGTTTTTAAAAAAAATGTTATTTGTATATCTAATAAATCTGATTCCTAAAATAAACACAAAGATGAAAATTCATTTTAATAACTACCAGCAATTAAAATCTGTATTTTAATTTAGTAACTTCTCGGAGTATTTGGATTGATTTTCTGAAAACTAAGAACAGTGAAAATAAAAATGTCTTGGTCAGGCAGGAACAAAAGGATTCTGTGAACCAAAGTTAGGGATATTTTAGTTCCTTACACTGATATTGGACATACTGCTTATGACTATAGCATCTCAAACGGTAATCACATCTGATCATAAACTGAATAGGCATGTGCTTGGTCAGTTCTTGGATAGGAGACCTCGAAGAAAACCCTGCTTGCTACTGGAAGTGGTGGTGGTGATGATGTGATATATGGCATTCTTCCGTCCTGGATTACTTCTGAATCAGTGCCTCTGCAGTGCATTAATGGTCATTGTAGCGCTAAAGGTGCTGTCTTCCTGATGAAACATAAATCCAAAGTCTTACTATTTGTAGCCATTAAGCTCAAAGCTCCTGTGATGCCTTTGAGCAAGTGAACCTTATTTGTTGGGCATATTCTAATTAGGGTAATTCCTACATGAAAATTCCCTCTGCAGTTTCAAAATGATATTCTTCTTCAATTCCTGTCTTAATCTGCTGATGACTGAAGTCAATGAGACTAAGCATGATAGGACATTTTTGCAGGATTGAGACTATAATTTATAAAGTGCTTGAGATGGAGGAGTGATTATGAGGCGAGATTAATAAGACTTCAGCTTGGAAAGGAGATGACTAAGGGCGGATATGATAGAGGTCTATAAAATCATGACTGGTGTGGAGAAAGTAAATAAGGAAGTGTTAGTTACTCCTAATCATTACAGAAAAATTAGGGGTCATCAAATGGAATTAATAGGCAGCAGGAACAAACAAACAAAAGGTAATAATTCTTCACACAATGTACAGTCAACCTGTGGAATTCTTTGCTTGAGGATGTTGTGAAGGCCACATCTATTACAGGGTTAAAAAAAGAACTAGATAAATTCTTGGAGGATAGGTCCATCTATAGCTATTAGGATGGGCAGGGATGGAGTCCCTAGCCTCTGTTTGCCAGAAGCTGGGAATGGGTGTTCTGTTCATTCCGTCTGGGGCACCTGGCATTGGCCACTGTTGGAAGACAGGATACCGGGCTAGATGGACCTTTGGTTTGACCCAGTAGGGCTTTTCTTATGTTTTGATGGATCTTTCTGGGCCTAAAATATTAGGGGACGAAAGCTGTTTAAATTGTTATTGGCCCAGATTCTCAGCCTAGGTTTAATTGTGTTTGCACTGCTCCAGTAGTGCAAAGGAGACTTAACACTACCCCAGAGTGGCAACTGGGGACTTCCTGTTGCATCCCAGGGGGGCCTAAAGTTAATGTAGGGGATAGGCTGAAATCATGCTCTGTGCTCCAGCCAGTGGGATTATTATTCAGGGACCATTTCTGCTGGCATAATTTAGAGCCACTACTAGGCTCTTCTAAACCATGCTGGGAATCAGGGCATTAGCAAAATGGCTTATTTTTCTTCCTCCCTCCATCCAGATTCTGTACTGAGCCCAGCTTAGCCAGACCCAGGAACATGGCCCATATTTTTTGTATGTATCAGAGAAGAAACATTTAACATCAGTATAAAACTATTTACTAGACTGAAGTATTGAGTAATTACAAAGCATTATAGTATTTAGAGATATTCGTTTTATGGAAATTGCAAAAACAACCCAATAAAAGAAAACCACACAACCAAACAAAGTCCCTGAGACCCCCCAAATCAGTTTTTTAATAGCGTCAGTATAAAAATATATGTATGCAAATTGTGAGTTAATATTGTTTTCTAAGCAGACATCAAGTTACTAGCTTGGATAAAACTGCAAAATCAAAGATTGAAACTGTTTGCCATAACAAGATATTATTAATTACATATGCCTTCTTTTTATCTGCTGTTTAGAAACTATAAATATTTTCATTAAAAAACTCTCACTGCAATAAGTATCACCATTACAATTTAATTTGTCTTTTAGATACAATTTGATACTATTCACTTGTATGCCATATACAGTTTCCCAACTGCTCTTTCCTTTTTAGCAACATCTTTCAGAAGTTACAGTGCATTTCTTTCTGAATATAAAGCAGTTTGGTATAGTAGAAATGCTTTAGAGTATATCAGCAAGTCATTATAGTTGAAGTCTTTGAGAGGCAATACATTAGGCAAAAAGCAGCAATAGAGATACCTGCAGTGAACACCATACGTGCCCTTAAGCAAAGTACAATAATTAGTTGCTCTTATTCCCATGCCCACTGTCCCAAGTGTTGATATTTATGAAAGGCAAAGATCACTGCAATACCATCTCAAGTTCTGCTCTGTTGGAGTTGTTTATGCTCATTCAATTTTTAATGTACCTATAAGATGTTTTGATGAGGGCATTTAGCCCAAAGGGGTTTGCATCACACCTCCAGTGATTTAAACACAAAAATAAGGTTGGTTCTTCAGAATATTGTAAGTGCTAACTTCCATTACAATATTAATCATAAACATGAACAAACTATTTATCAGAAAATAATTTAATATTTCAGTCACTAAATGTGTTCTTGGTTGTTTCATGTTGATAGGATGCTGGTCATTAAAAGTAGTGAAGTATCTGGTGTCAAGATAGCCTGCAGTGGAAGACGTTGCTCACATCTTGTGGGTACCTGATATGCTACTTATTTCATAGATATTCAGATCATATGTTTTCTATTTCAGTTGACAGAAGATATCTGACTAGAATAGATATATTTCCTGAATATTTCATGTGATTTGAAAACCTATTATATAGTGTGCAGTGATGGTATATTTTATAAAGCAATAGTTGAGAATTATGAATTGTATTAATTACTAGTTTATGTATGAAACATCCATTTTTATTTCAGGAGATTTAAACTATGTACATTTTAGAATATTAGTGTTACTTTAGTATTGATTATTGCAGATCATTTAAGTAATTATTGTGCTACTGTAACTGTCCTCAAACAAACCTTAGTGTTTTCATCACAGGTCTTTGTAAATATCATTAAGAGTGGCTCTTGGGAGAGGCTAGTCATTTCAAAAGATTATCTGATAGCTACTGGTGATGATCTATGGGTGATTTCCTACTTTGGCTTATTTGGAATTTTGAGGGGTCAAAAGCCTCTTCTTGGCTGGAGGATGTTAACATGAAATAAACCTAACATTGATGCACCTCTTTATTATGTGATACTGTATTATGTCAGACAAAAATGATCCTGTTGGGGATGGAAACACTAACAATTTCTTCTCATTAGAAAATTACATTAAAAACATATATTAGGAAAAGTGAGAGCGGAGGAATGTATAGCCTCTGGACCCTCTAATGTCAGCCCAGACAATCTCCACTGATTTCTAAGGATGGGAGGAGAATTCTACAGTCAATCTGGAAGAGGGAGTGGCATCTAAGGGCTAGTCTACACTGGCAATGCTAAAGCGCTGCCATGGCAGCACTTTAACGTGGTTTGTGTAGTCACGGCAGAGTGCTGGGAGAGAGCTCTCCCAGCTCTCTAAAAAAAAATAAAAACCACCTCCACGAGAGGCGTAGCTCCCAGTGGTGGGAGCGTGCCTCCCAGTGCTGGTGCACTGTTTTCACTGGCGCGTTACAGTACTGAAACTTGGTTTGCTCAGGGGGAAAGGGGTGTTTTTTCACTGGACAATTCTTTCAACAAAAGAGGAGGTACCTGTATGAAGTATCCTCCCCAAAAATAAATAAAACAGCCAACAAATTAGGGTAGGTTGCAAAGATATCCTTTAGAAAAAGACCACAGCACAAAAAGATTTGTTTGAGGCTGTATTGCCAATGTAGTATATGCCATAAAAGATGTAGCTGTATCATTACTCTTGGGGGCATTCTGTGCCAAAAAATTAAAAATCTGCACACAATATTTTAAAATTCTGCAATTTTTTGGTCAAAATAACACTACATAATCACACCAGTTTCAATTATTTTAGTAATTTATTTCAAAATACCTGTCAACAAGTATGTCTGTAACAATAAAGACACATAAAAATTCCCCCAGGAGTAGAGAGTTAAAGAAAACCCTATGACAATCCAATTCCTGTTTCTCTGCCCCCTTCCAACCCAGAGTCCAGTCTGGTGGCCAGACAGCCCCAACCCCTCTCCCCAGAGTCCAGCTGCAGGGCCCCCACAGCTAATACACACAAATTTCTCCCCCCGTCACCCCCGAGCCCAGCGGCGATGAGAGTGATCACTGGAAGTGTGCTTTCATAGATTTTAGCTAAGTCCTTTTCTTTTTCCCCAATAATCAACATATTTTTCTTCTTGGTGCTACAGATAGTGTAATGAATATTGGTAGTACCATCTTTCTGTAGTGATTTTGAAGAACTTCTTAGCAACTTCAATTAATTCAGTTGCATTAACACATTAGGGTTAAATTCATCCTGGGATAATTCCCTTGCATTCACTGGAGTTACACTAAAGTTACACTGAATTAAAATGGTTTTTAAGTGATAATGTGGATACAACCACTTTTCTCTTGGAACACTGCTAGCTATCTTTTTCTGTAGTTTGTCTAATTACAGTATTAAGTTATGTCTTCTGTTGTTCTGCAACCAACTCTGCTGTTCTTATTTCAAACTGTGATTTGGCTGAATTCACTAATTTTAAATATAATTTGATATTTGCTGAAAGCTTACAAATAAATACACAGCCAATATATTAAGCTGATTTTTAAAAAATCGACAAACTACAGACCTGCTGTGGTGCTAGGGGAAAAAAAAAAGATTTATTCCTCTAACATAGTTGTTGTTTGAAGCCCTATAATTTGCCTTTTTTTCAAGATGCTAGTTATGGGTTACAATAGACCACAGTAGTTTTACTTGTAGTGAGAGTGTTAAAAGAAGAATGCAGTAAAAATTAGCTGAAATATGAAGACAGTTGTTTTGTTGTTTTAATATGATTTAATTCTGTAAATATATAAAGTAGGATATAACATAATTTACCAGGAAAAAAGATACAAATCCTATACAATTTTATTAACCTCTAAGCAGGAATAAAGAAAATATTTATGCAAATAATTTAGGATATTGTCCACTATACTTAGGCCTTGTTTATATAGACAACTAATTCTCTGCCCTGCTGAGTCATATTAAAATGTCCAATATGTTAATTACTTATAAAGGTTTTAGAATGACTTGAATATCAGGAGCGCCTCTGATAGTACCATTTAGAAACTAAATGTAATTTGTTATTGTAGTTAAATTTTTTTCATAAAAGAGATACATAGATGAATTTTTAATTGTACTAAGAGGTAAGCAATCACTGGATACTATGACTTCTGTGAGAGTTGATTCATTCCTTTTAGTATGCAAATTTTAAGTATACATAGATCCAGTGCTTTTATGTTAGAAATATGTCTGGAGGCTATATTAGTAGGTTTTAGGGAGATATCTGGTTTGGTGTGAAGTAAATAGTTGTTAAAAGATCACATGAATTTATGTTTTAGAAGATGAAACAGTGGAGCTTTGGGTGTACGAGAAGACCCAGCTGTACCTGTTATCCAAGCTCACAACTTTGTTTTGTTTTTCAAAGAAATCTCACCAAGCTCACAAATATCACACAATTAAAAGAAAAAAAAAACAAGGGCAGCAAGAAATAAAGCTAAAATATTCAAAATTGAATGTCTAAAAGTAGGCATCTAAATCCACGTGGTCTGATTTTCAGAAAAGAAGAGTTGTACCTCCCATTGGATGGAGTGGAAGTCATGAGTGCTTGGTGCCTCTGAAAATTTGATTGCCTATGGATTTAAATGTCTTAGTCTGGATTTAGATGCCTAACTTTAAGCACCCAAATTTGTATATTTTGGTCTCCATGAAAAAAAAAATCTAAAAAGAGTGGTCTGATGGCATTTGTAATTGATTTGATGTATGACCTATATAAAGAAAAGGCCTGGTTATCTGGAACTGTCCATTGAGATAACATGGGGAAGCGATGATTCACACTTCAACAATAAAGCAAAATTAATAACATTTAGATCATCATGTAGCCGTTGGATGATATCTGGCCCTTTTTGATATTGTTACTGTCTACAATATTGCTCAGTTCCACACATCATTCTGAGTTTTACTCTTAGTTCCTTGGCAAGTTTTTTTTTTTTTTTTTTAACCAAGTCAGTGCAACTGCAAGTCTAAAATAAAGCCATGTGGGGAAATTAATTCGTTGTCAGAATCTCGTTATATAACAATCTGCCTTACAGGTGGTAAGATGGTATTGGTGAGAGTGACCTGCCATTAAGATTTCCTAATGGTTAAAGAAGGAAAAAATGCCTTGATTGTAAATATTGAAGAGACTCCCAAATATGTACTCTTGGTACTGACTTGTTGTTCTTCCTGTTCTTAATCTACAGCCATCATTCTCCCTTTCAAACAGTTGGTAATAAATAAATATCTTGTCTAACATTATCAGTGTCAAAAGGTAGTTCAGTAATTTTGTAGAGCAACAGGATCTTTTAGATAAAAATAAGATAAAAAGATAGCAGTAAAAAAGAAAAATGGCTTCTAAGTGTGTTGAGGACTTTGTCTTTCATGTATTCCTTCAAAATCCAATCTAAGTAAACTAACTTTCATGCAATCTATTGTTAGAGATATTTTAACCAAAAGGAGTGATAGTTTAAAACTACTAATTTTCCTCCAAAAGTTGAATTTTTGAGCATAGTGCTTCTTATGCCCACACCAGAAGTTTCTGCTGCACTAATTGTTTTAGGGCTTATCTACATGAGAAAGTCATTACACTGATTTAACAGAAATTGATTTGAAAATTGATTTACCTAAGCTGTTACAAAACCTTGTATAGCACTCTTATTTTGGTTTAAGAGTGGCTTATTTCATCTTAAATTAAGCTGGTAAGGAGTCAACCTAAACTAAATTGAGATGAGTGTCTAAACAAGGTTTTATGCTGGTTTAATTAAACCAGTTCAGAAAGACACCTTTAGTTAAATTGGTCCTAGTTTTTTTGTATATGGAACCTTAAACAGACTCATAGTAATTGCTGTACTAAATCAGACTAGTATCCATCTTGTCCAGCACCTTGTCTTATGCCCTGATTATTGAAGGTTTATAGGCATTTTTAAAATTCCTATTCTCTGATTCTGTGGGTGATCTAATTATTATTATAAAATCTGATCCTTTTTAAAATCCTACTAAACTCTTGGCCTCAGTGATATCTAGTGGCAGTGAGTTCAACAGGCTTATTATGCATTGTGTAAAATGTAGTTCTTTTTATAAGTTCTAAATTTGTTGCTTTTAAATTTCATTTAATGTCCCCTTGTTATCTCATATTAGGAGTGCCTAATTTACCCTCTCTGTGTCATACATTAGATTATATACCTCTGTCCTATCTCTTCTTTATAAATCTCCTATCTAAATTAACAGTAGGAGTCTTTCTCTGTCTTTTCTCACCCTCATATGGAAATCTTTCCTTTACTCTATTAGGTTTTTTTTATTCATGTCCGAATCCTTCTTTTTCTGTTTTTTTTTTTTAATCTCTTGTGAGTTAAGGTGACCAGAACTGAATACAGTATTCCAAATTAGGGTATATCATTGATTTCAATAATGGCATTTTTCATTATTCTTTTCTTTCTCATTCTTATGCTGTTAATGTTTTCAATGTGTGTTGTTGTTTTTTTATTGCCATTGTACATTCAGCAGGGGTTTTAATTTAGTAGGTTTCAAAGCAGTAGCCATGTTAGTCTGTATTCGCAAAAAGAAAAGGAGTACTTTTGGCACCATAGAGAGTAACAAATTTATTTGAGCATAGGCTTTCGTGAGCTACAGCTCAATTCATCGGATGCATTCAGTGGAAAATACAGTGGGGAGATTTGTATACATAGAGAACATGAAACAATGGGTGTTACCATACACACTGTAACGAGAGTGATCACTTAAGGTGAGCTATTACCAGCAGGAGAGCGGGGGCGGGAGAAACTTTTAAAAACCTGCTGGTAATAGCTCACCTTAAGTGATCACTCTCGTTACAGTGTGTATGGTAACACCCATTGTTTCATGTTCTCTGTGTATACAAATCTCCCCACTGTATTCTCCACTGAATGCATCCAATGAAGTGAGCTGTAGCTCACAAAAGCTTATGCTCAAATAAATTTTAGTCTTTAAGGTGTCACAAGTACTCCTTTCCTTTTTAATTTAGTAGTAAACCTTGGCACCTCAGGTCTTTTCCAGAGTGGCCACTCAGCTCTTGTAGCTGATTGTATTGCTTTTAGAACTGAGGTTAAAACCAAGGTCACCACATATTTGATAAAGTGAACAATGACATCACCTAACTGCAGGACAGCCAGGTTAACAGTTAGAAACGGAAGCTTATAACAATTTAAGCATGGCTCTTTTGATGATAGCATTGTTTACTGAGTTTAGTGTGAAAAGAAATAAAGCACTGATGGACTTTAAGGCTTTATTCTTCTCCAGATAAAAAGTCAAATATCTGTTCATGTCAAGTATAGGTAATAGAGCTTCCATGTAGTTGGCATGTGGACAGGTGATGAATGATGGCTGGATGATTGGCTGGTTAATTTAGACACAGACAAACAAAGAGGAAAATCAACAGGAGTTCTTATGGGCCTGTCTGACCACAGTGCACCCTTTTCATATTTACAGTTGTAAGTTCTTTTGGACAGACTTCTGGGAACCAGAATGTCTTGGGCTGAGAAGGAAAAAGGTGCCCTACTTCTGAGTAATCATCTATTTCCACACTCTCAGCATGATGGCAGCCTCATTTGGCAGGGTTTTGAGCCATATCTAATTCATCCAGAACAGGACTATTAGAGTTATAAGCCTTTTTTTCTTCTGAACTTGGTCAGGATGTTTGCTACTGAGGATCCCCTTGCAGTGGATAAAAAAGGCTTCCCTTGCTAGTGTGGCTGATGTAGATGTAGAGAACAACTATAATTTTTCATTCAGATGGTTAAGACAGATAATTGCATCAGGAGTAGCGGACTATATCGCTGTGATGCCTCCTTTGTATTTGTGAATCGTGCATTGAGGTGTTATATGTTCCATGGTCTGTTCTAGGAGACCACAGCTGCACATTGGAGAGTCTTTAATTTTCCATTTGTGCAGCAAGTATCCGCATTTGCCATGATTTGTGCAGATGCAGTTTAAGGTGCCTGTGAGTTTCGTGGGACAAAAACACCAGGGATCTTCTGCATGGGTCTTTCAAAGGTGTTTATTTATGCCTTCTTGTGAACTCCATTTGGCTTTCCAAGTTTCATGAGAGTTGAAGTTGCAACACAAGCAGCCATCTTCAGCAACATAGAGTCCACCTTGAATGGGGACCTAAATACCATGGAGGAATATTTCCAGAAACAATATTTCCAGAACAAACCAAGCCCCCCACAAAACCACAGTCACTGCATTCCATCTTGATGGTAGAAATGCTAAGCTGGAGCCATGAGCAAGAGACCAGTAATTTTCTTGTTTGTGTGGCAGGGATATACCTCTGCTGTTTATCTCAGATTTCTTTGTTCCAGGACCAATTGTAGAGCACAAGTCCTTTTGCATTAGAGTTCTCCTTACCTGCTGAGTAAGTTGCAATCTGGAATGTTCTGTGACAGACTTCCATATTCATAACTTCCCAGTACAGAGGGAAATATCTAGTGCATCTCTGCTTATTTACGTGGAAGATGAAGCCTGACTGTTTGTTTGAAATCAGTCCAACTTTTAGGGATACAAGTCTGAAAGTCTTTAGTGAGAAGACCATGTCTACTGCAATCCACTAAACCCAAAGCTTTTAATATGCAATGGTTGGTAGGATCTTATTTAAAGATGTTAATGATTTCATGGCAATAAAAGAGAGCACATTTGAAGTGTGTGTGCATGTATTATTTTTTACAATAATAAATATGAATAGAAAAAAATTGGATTCATACTATTATTATTAATGTGGAACTTTCTTGCCTGCCATATGCACAGAGAAATGTGTCAACCACAGATACTTTAAGATGATTTGAGAAAATGTGCAGTCTTGCAGCACTTTTACATGATTTATTTTTAATTTTGAAAAGCCTTTAAACCCATTAAGTCTTATCAACAGATTTAAAAAACAATAGATTAGTCACCAATCAGCGCTAAATAAACTTACCTGTTTGCTATATTTGACAGCATTTTGGTTCATTACTAGAAATAAAGCTTTGTGTGTGTGTGTGTGTGTGTGTGTGTGTGTGTGTGTGTGTTTTTGTGAGAAAAGAGCAAGAACAAAAAGCACTATTTTATGTGAAGATGCCTTTCTGCAACAGTTCCTCCATCTTTGAATGCCCATCCCTCCTTTTATTTTATTTATTTATACACTTTTCTGAGGTGCTCCTTTTGTAGCATCAGAATGCTTCAGAAATGTTAAAAGAACATAGTCAACTTGAAAATCACATTTCTATCTTAAAATGTTTTAACTAATTATATTACAAGTAAAACCAAAGATGATTACTAAAACTGATAGAAGTTGGCAACATTTTTAGGGGCAGCATTAACTAATTAAATATAAATAATCTTGTTTTTCTATTTCTCTCTTCTTCTATCTGAGCTAGAGAAAAATCACTTATACTGTGGCAATCCAACCATCACGTTGTATATCTGTTATTCAGTGCTACCGAAAAACTTCTCCAAATCTCTAAGAAAGACATGCCTCTTAACCTGTAATATTGCGAGTGTGGAACAAATGACACAAATCAGAATTGATAG
Source organism: Dermochelys coriacea (assembly GCF_009764565.3). Classification (NCBI taxonomy): domain Eukaryota; kingdom Metazoa; phylum Chordata; order Testudines; family Dermochelyidae; genus Dermochelys; species Dermochelys coriacea. The sequence goes on along the minus strand of NC_050078.2, from coordinate 24,157,880 downwards.
AGCAAGAAACTAGAGATGCTATGGAATAATTTTGTAATTATGATGATTTTTTGTGATTTAATAAAACTCTGTCACTGAAGTGGTGGCTCCTTAGTGTCAGGCTTGAGGTTTTCTGTTTTTGTGGGCTTTTTTTTTTCTTTTTTTCCCATTACATATTTTCTATTCGTGGTTATGAAGCCTGAAACTAACAATGGCAAGAAGTTATTACACATCACTTAGAATGGCAGAATGTAGGATCAAGACAAAGGAAGACAGAATGTGAGAGTGCTATGGTGTATGAGAATACGTATGTCAACAGGATATGTGATTCTGGCAAATTCAAAGAAGTTAATTTTTTTCCATGCCTATTGTCTGTCTATCTGTCTTTAATGTGTCTAATGTAGCTCTTTATTTTAGATATTTATTGGACATGATTCACCATATTGTCTAGATATGTAATATATTTTCTTTTATATTGCTTAGGCCACACCTTACAAAATGTTTCAATTACTTTCTTTGATATCTGACTGCTCAATTTGTATACATTGTACTAGATGTGCTCTTTTTTACACTTACAGGTGCTCCAAATATCTTTCTGGAAGACAGTGAATGTGTGCATATAAAATACTTTATAATAAATATATGTACCTATGCTGAGGTTTTGGTACTTCCTTTGTTGTAGAAGTTTTTTTTTTTTTTGCAAACATTGTTTATTAATTTTTCATATGCATTATAGAATGTATGAACATATATTCTCTACAAAGACTTAAAAGGGTTTTTGTAATGACATTGAAAAGCAGCAAAAAATGGGTACTGCAAAAGTATTTTATTAATGAATGATGTACATTGGTTCCAGCTGTGACCATGTGATTAGACCTTCACGAGGCAACAATGGGTATTTTGCTGTTGCCTTTATTTGATTTCCAAGAATGTGTCATCTGTTATATAAACCCTTGCCAATACGCCCCATGTAAAACTGGTATTTTGTGTTTTTCTGAAGCATCAGCTGAATACACACCCATATCACTGCAGAAATATTGTTTCAATTGAATAGGGTACCTTAGTGCCTATGTCTGGTGCTGCATACCAAAATCATAAATGTTTGGTGTAATTTAGGTTCCATTAAATATATCAGTCTATTTGTAGGATGCCTTGTTGCCTGGTAATGAGAGACATTATTTTCACTTTTACATTTCTATCTTAATATTTTATTACAGCAGTATAATGTGTTATAGAGGTGGACAAGTCTGCAGATTGAAATGTGGCTAGTCCAGATTGTTCCTTTCCCTAGACCATATGGTATAGTTATAAAAGCCTTTTGTATGCTGTCTGTTCAGTTAATTGTAAAGTCTTTAACATACCTAAAAAAGAAAGGAAGGAAGAAAGAAAAGGAAATATAAGTGGACTAAAATAAATGGTCCATATATCGTTTTGAGAACCTCAGCAAGGTTTGTTAAAAAGATGTAAAAACTCAAACCTTCACATTGGCATCTTAGAGGGGTTTCACTGTTGGTGAGTTTGAATGTATTTTTCTGTATGAACATGAGTTTTCGTGTTCCTTGATCATATAAGGTAGAACCATACATGGTGGTTGTGGTGGAGGAGGGGGAGAAATCTATTCTTTCCAATCAAATGACTGGGCAGCGGAGAGGTTTTAGGATATAATAAACTGGTAAAGTGGTATTCAAAATGGTACTTTTCCTCAGGCAGACAGCTCTGCCGGTGGGTGATGTACAGGAACAACTAAGATTTATGACAGATGGGTAGTAGGATTGCTAATAAACCTACACAAGTTTTAGCTTCTGATGTTCCCAGTGCTCTTGATGCCTAAGAAGTTTGTGTTCATGTTTTGTTTTGATGTTGCCCAATGCATGGTCTTAGGAGAATGGAACAAAGGCCCACTCTGGATCTTCATGTGCTAAGATGAGAATAATGTATCCCAGTCCTCACAAAAAGTGTACTGTATAAGAAAACCATTGAATCCGTGGGCAATAGGATTTTAAAACTCATCCTCAGAAAGTCTGTGAAACAAAATGTCATATTCCATCATTACACTGATATGCTGTAAGTTTAGTTGTCCTTGAAAGTGGCCACAATAAACATGTGAAATGAAAAACTGGGTCGGAAAAGTTATGCCTACAGCTTGATATGCTATTTACTGTATCCTTGGGGCTTCTGTGCTGCTCTTAAATTACAAAAATTGGGAATTTGTTGGGTTAATATACACATTCAAATGTTCTAATTTACAAAATATGTTTTTAAATATTTTTCCTTATTTATAAAATAGACTGTTAGGGTCTAAGTGCATGTGCACTATTAAAACACATTAAAAATTACAACATAAACCAATATTAATTATAACATTTCCTTACCCACCCAATTTATCAGGACCAACAATTTCTAACCTTCTCCACCCATCCCCTTGAAATCTTGAGAGAATAGGTAGGCCTCGCAGCAATTCTTAAGACCAGTAAGTTGATGCTTTGTTAGACCTAAGTGGGAAATGAGTTCTGGAGTCAAGGGCCCCTCATTGAAAATGCCCTCTGCCAGCCTCCCGTATTTTAAATTAGAAGGATGTTAATTCAGACAGCTCATCTGAGGCAGGTTCTGTGCTAGGCAAGACACACACCATTTAGGGGTTTGTAGGTAATCACTAACACCTTTAATCACACCTAGAAATCAGATTAGAAGCCTATTACAGTAATTGAGCATGAGACTAATGTGCTACCTGTCAGAAGCCTGACTACACAAGTCTGCTGACCCATTCAGCACTGCCTGCAGTTTTGAAATGATCTTCAGATATAGCACCATGCAGAGCATGTTGCAATAACCCAGTTTTGAGGTGTTGGAGGCTAAAGAATTTATAGTGAGGTCAGCTTAAGGAAGAAAATAACACAGCCTTCTCACCAATGCAGATGAAATAAAAGCACTTTTGACCATTTGTGGACCTCTAGAAGCAGGCATAGAGCCAACAAAATTCCCCCAAATTGCAAACCTGGGTAATAAATGGTGATACAGTTATGTCTTTGACTAAGATAGTGTACACAGTTTAAATAATGTAAAGTCAACTAAAGGCAAGATGCTCATTGGTATAAGTTGAAGTAGCTCAGTTTTCCTCAGACTGGCAGCCCAAACTTTCAAATGAAAATAGCACCTGCAAGCATGAATAAACTGAGAAATAAAAGAAACAATTATTTTTGTGCCTTTTGAAACTTCACACTTCTGAGATGATCAAAGATGTACAGTTTTCTTGCTTTATAACACAAGGCATGGTCAAACACCCTGGAATGGACGTTGCTCAACCAAATGTAAATTTGGGATTACAGTATACTATGGCATGTCAAGCATGCCCGTGAAATGAGAAGCATGTCGCTTACATACCATACTTTTGCAAAAAGAAAAGGAGAGCTTGTGGCACCTTAGAGACTAACAAATTTGTTAGAGCATAAGCTTTCGTGAGCTACAGCTCACTTCATCGGATGCCATCGGATGGGTCATCCGATGAAGTGAGCTGTAGCTCACGAAAGCTTATGCTCTAATAAATTTGTTAGTCTCTAAGGTGCCACAAGTACTCCTTTTCTTTTTGCGAATACAGACTAACACGGCTGCTACTCTGAAACATACCATACTTTGGTTGTGGTATGAAGTTAGTGGGAGCCAAGTATGCATCCGTGGGCAGAATTTGGTTCTTATGGTCTGAGCAATTTACAGGCATTGAAACACAAGGAACAGCACTTAATGATCTAAGAATCCAGCTACAGTTCTGAGAGGAGTACCTGTGGCACTTTAGAGACTAACAAATTTATTTGAGCATAAGCTTTCTTGAGCTACAGCTCACTTCATCGGATGCATTCGGTGGAAAATACAGTGGGCAGATTTATATATACACACAGAGAACATGAAACAATGGGTTTTATCATACACACTGTAAGGAGAGTGATCACTTAAGATGAGCTATTACCAGCAGGAAGGAGCGGGGAAGGAGGAAAACCTTTTGTGGTGATAATCAAGGTGGGCCATTTCCAGCAGTTAACAAGAATGTCTGAGAAACAGATTGGAGAGATTGAAGTGTTCTCCGACTGGTTTTTGAATGTTATAATTCTTGACATCTGATTTGTGTCCTTGCAACAAAGCCCGTTGCCAACTCTGTCCACATATCTATTCAGGGGACACCATCATAGGGCCTAATCACATCAGTCACCCACTATCAGAGGCTCGTTCACCTGCGCATCTACCAATGTGATATATGCCATCATGTGCCAGCAATGCCCCTCTGCCAGGGTACATTGGCCAAACCGGAGAGTCTCTACGTAAAAGAATAAATGGACACAAATCAGATGTCAAGAATTATAACATTCAAAAACCAGTTGGAGAACACTTCAGTCTCTCCGGTCACACGATTACAGACCTGAGAGTGGCTATCCTTCAACAAAAAAACTTCAAAAACAGACTCCAAAGAGAGTGCTGAATTGGAATTAATTTGCAAACTGGATACAATTAACTTAGGCTTGAATAGAGACTGGGAGTGGATGGGTCATTACACAAAGTAAAACTATTTCCCCATGTTTATTAACCCACCCCCACCCCCTCCTGCTGTTCCTCAGACGTTCTTGTTAACTGCTGGAAATGGCCTACCTTGATTATCACCACAAAAGGTTTTGCTCTTCCCCCCCCTCCTTCCTGCTGGTAATAGCTCATCTTAAGAGATCACTCTCCTTACAGTGTGTATGATAAAACCCATTGTTTCATGTTCTCTGTTTGTGTATATAAATCTCCTCACTGTATTTTCCACTAAATGCATCCGATGAAGTGAGCTGTAGCTCACAAAAGCTTATGCTCAAATAAATTTGTTAGTCTCTAAGGTGCCACAAGTACTCCTTTTCTTTTTTGCGAATACAGACTAACACGGCTGCTACTCTGAAACCAGTTCTGAGAGGATGTTACTAAACACTGAAAGAAAAAACAGTGACTGAACATTTGCTAGAACTTTCATATGCTGAGAATAGCCCTCAAAACCACTGAGTTACCTCTTACAGCTAATGTCTCATTAACAAAACTACCTGCTTCTTTACCATATAGCAAACAGTATTTGATTTAAGTTAACTTGTATACTTCACAACAGATAATGCAAACATGATGTACTAACTTATATCTATGATTAAAAAAAGACTTAATTTAGCAATTTGTGCTGATTCCAAAATTTGAGAAATATCAAAAATATTAGAAAAAATATTTTTTCTTCAAAAAAAGTAATTAATACTTTTTCGCAGCAGACTTTACTTGTTAAATCTAATTATTGTTAAATCTTTTAATACTTGTTTCTTTAGTTTGAATGATATGCATGTCCATTCAGTCCGCACGTAATGCCAGCTTAATTTGTAAGGTGGTGAAATTTGATACTGTTATTTTAATGAGAAACAACCTTGTTTGATTTGTAAAAAATATATATATTCAAAATATTTCAGTTGGTTATGAGAGAAGAAAGTTAAGAAAAGATGTGAGCATTTTTTTAAAACTAGATAGAAAATTCATGCTCTTTGGCCCTTCAGCTAGTAGCAGATACATCCCAAAAATTATGTATTATTATGATAAAGCATAGTGCCATAAATGCAAACGGTGCTTCATAAACATGGGTAGGACACATTCCATGTCCAAATAGCTTACAGTATAAATAAGACAAACACAAAATTACATCTGAAGAAGAATGTGGGCATTACTGATCAGACCAAAGGAGGAAGAAATCTTGAATAGGTAGGTTTTAAGGTGGGATTTGAAGGAGAGGACAGCTTAGCAGTTAAGCACAGTAGAATTTTTCTGGGCAGAAGGCAATTGAAGGCATGAAACAAGGGTTTGGAAAAGTAGATGAAGAAAACAGTTGATGGAGAGGATCAGGAGAATAGAGCTGGTTGAAAAATGTGATGAATTTTGGGGAATTTTCCTCCCTGAAAAATGGTTCTTTTTGACAGAAATTTTTGAAATGTATGAGAGAGGAAGGCGTGGGAAATGAGAGCAGAGATGTAGTTGAGAACAAAATTGTTTATTGCCTTATGGTATGTCTACGCTACAGAGATTATAATGGCATAGCTATGTCTGCATAGCAATGTGTGAATAGTCCCCTTGTGTAGAGGCAGCCTAACCTGACAAGAGTTTTTCTGTTGGTGTAGCTACTCCACCTCCCTGAATGAGGTTAGCTATGCTGACAGAAGCACTCTTCTGTTGACATAGCAGCACTTGCCCTGGGGGGGTGGTGTTGGTCGACATAACTATATGTGGCACACCCCTGACCATTGTAGCTATTCTGATATAACTTTTCTGTGTAGACCAAGCCTTAGAGATGAAGATGAAGATTTTGAATTTGATGTAGTAAGAGATAGGAAGTGATCTGAAGGGAGCAGGAGAAAAGCGAGATGGCTTCAATAGAGGCATTTGGACTGATCTGAGTAGCGGAGAGTTGAGACACAGTTAGACCAGGCAATAGTCTACAGTAATTAAGACAGAAGAGGACCAGTGAATAATCATGGGGTGTTGCTGCTGGAACAGTAAGGAAAAGGCAGATTGTGAAGCGGCAGTATTAAAAAGAGTAAGGCAGTAAGATTTAGGGAGAGATTGAACATGGAAGTGCAGGGGACGGGAGTCAAAGATCATACTGAGATTACAAGCTCGGCAAACAGGAAGGATAGGGAAGTTATCTGTAGAGAAAGAGAAAGAAGGTGGAGGCAAAGCATTCAGGATAGAGAGGCAGATTTGGGAATCATCACATAGAGATGGTAGATAAACGCATAGGAGTAGATAAGGTCACTGGAAATAGTAAAGAGAAAACAAAGTTTTCTGGAGTATTGAGGGTGAGGAGGCATTAAAAGACTAGGGAAAGATGCAATTACAGGATATGAGACAAACCAGGAGAGGTCAGAAATATGGAAGTCAAGGTGAGAAAGCAGAGGGCTCAGTCATACAAGAAATAACTCATACAGTCTATAGTACAGAGTTCTTTCTAGTACAGGAGTATTCACCATCTCACCAGATTAGGAGTGGTATTAATATATGCAGAATATAAATTTTCATTTTTTGTTACTCTAAAGTAGCCTTGCAAACAAACAAACAAAAAAGTCAAATTTTACCAGCCCAGGCACAATATCTGCTTGCCTGCACTTTTCTGTGAGGATTGATGTTAATGAAAATCTACCGATATCTTCCAAAAATGAAGTGTTAATCTGAGGCGAATAGAATTTTCCAGGGCTAGTCTAAAGAGAGGATGTTTAATGAAATGGGTAGAGGCAGGGAACTGGGAGTCACTACCACATTCCATTCTTTGCTCTGCTGCTGACTTGCTGTTGGAATTTTGGGCAAATCACTTAACTCTTAATATCAGATTTCTTATAGGGTAAATTAGAGAAAACAATACCTATCTACTTCACAGGGGCGTTATGGAATTTAATATTTGTAAAGCTCTCTGGCATTCTTGGATGAAACTGGATAAATGCAAATCATTATTAATAAAGGGAAAATGTGAAGGAGAATATGCTATTTTATGTTAGAAAGCAATGGGGGGAAGTTATTATTTTTGTTGTTCTTAGCATGTTTTTAAAAAACATATCTGAATGAATGCTGGGTTAGAAGTTATGTAGTCATTAGGTTTGTTTCCTGAATGCATGTTGCTTCTTATAATTATCTAGCAGTTTGGATATATAAACTGGCTATGATGCTTTGTTCTCAGAAAGTTTAGGTGCTCAATTTAATACTCAAAAGTTGGACAATTGATCAGTATTCTTCACATAGCCTTACTATAAGAGCAATTCCCTCTTGTATACCCATAAAAAAGATATTTTCTTTCTGTAAAGCTTGTCTAAGTTTTTTTGCAGGATCAAAGTAGTAATGTTAGGGGTGATGTGTTCTGGGACAATAAGTCAACAAGAGGTAATAAAGGTCACTAAAGATATGTTGAATTTGTGTGTGTGTGTATACATTGCCGTATACACACACACAGGCATATTGTAAATATAAGATCACATTTTAAATAATCAACCTATATTTATGTATATACATTATTTGACATGTGATCTTATATTTACAATATACCAGTGTTTTGGGTATAATAGACTCCTAATAGAAGGATTTTTATTGCACACACATGGACATATGTTGGTTATTTTTTTTTTAAATTAAGGGTTTTCTTTAAGTTTGTCATTAGTCAAGTGACTTTACTTTTATGGAATGTATTTGTTTTATTATCGGTGTGCTAGATTACAAGACAATTTACATTATAAGGCAGATTTTGAAATTCTCTTGATTTACTCCTGCACTCACAGTTCTCTTAAAAAAAAAAAAAAAAAAAAAAAAAAAAGTATTGTTTGTTTATAGCATTGAGGCCAAAGGACACAAAGAAGACTGTTAGATGTTTGCAGCTTTATTCAATATAGCCACTGCTTACAAGTACAAAAGAGCAACATCTACAGTATGGATCAAAATTACTGGAGGGTAGAAATGCTTTGGACATTAAGCATTTAGGTTGCCTTTTCCAAAGGGGTTTTAGGGAGTTAGGCACCCAGTTCTCATTGAAATTCAGTGAATGCTGGGCATCTAATTCCCTTGTACCTCTGAAAATTTCAGCCTTAGCATTGTTTATAACCATTTTGATTGAAATTTTGATAGAAATGTCTTGTGTTTCATCTGTGGCAAGAGGAAAAGCTGAGACAAATTTTGAAGAAAATCAAATGAGTTAGTGAGTTAAAGCAAAATTAGTGTGTTTTCTCATATCAAAACTTATTTTTTTCCCCCATTCATAACTCAAAACCAGTGTGCTCTAATAGCAAACTAGTAAATCTCCTTAAGTCTCAGTGAGAATAATTTTAAAACATATGGACAGTCAAATTTCTTAAAGTTGGGATTGCTGTAAGGTCTCTCCATGGACACAAGTGTTGTGAGCCACCTGGCAAACTTTATAAATGTTTCTGGCATGTCAACAGACATTATAGGTGTCATCAGGCACCTGGCAAATGTTATAAAGGTCAACAGCATGTCAGCTGTGTTTATAAATAAGCAAAACCACATGACTATGTCTGCATTTATCAGCCAAGAAATACACATCTTGGATGTGCTAATGTCCAATGCCTCAGCACTGGGAGCTGTGCATTTATTGGCTGTCAAGCACACACCCTGGAGTGCTTATAATATGGCTTATGATGAACTTTTAAAAAAATCCATTGAAATATAAGACATTTTCCATTAGTGTGCTCAATCAAATGTTTCCATTAGAATTAAGAAAATAGTTACACAGAGATTGATCAGAGGAAAAAAGATATTTCAAATCAAGGCTCTCCAGTGTCTCTTTCTCTCATGCTTACACACTCAAAGCACCTGAGGAACGTGTCTGAGCCTTCTCCTTCCTTGGTGGTAGTAGAAACAGCTGGTTAGAAATTTTAAACTCCACTTCTTTGCTGGAGGATACTGGAAGACAGAAGCAGCAGCCTGAACCAGCTCTCTTTGGCATTGTCTACACTAGAGAAATTTGGCATGCTGATCACAGTGTGTCCATTCTAGCATGTTTGTAATAATCTCATGTCCACTAAAGAAAGTGCTCCCAACTATGCAGACACATTGCAATCACTGTTTGGATTAGGTTTACTCCAAACAAGGTGAACCACCATACGGTCCTTTGCTGTGTCAGTCTCTGCTGGTTCAACACAAGTGTGAAAGGGTGGTATAACAGCTCTAGCAGATCAAAGACTATCATCCTTCAGTGCATACCCTGGTCATTGCTTAGGTGACCTGTCTAGTTTTCTATTCTATATTCCACTGAATAGGGATCAAGTAGGTGGCTGGAAACCATTTATCTGTGCAAATAAATCTGAACACATTGGTAGCTAGTTGCAAGCTATTTTCACAGTAGACATCTTATTATATCAATAGTGTTCCTTACTGCTGCTTTGCCAGAAGAGGGATAGTGGCAGCCTGAGTAGCTGCTGTTTTTAACTTTCAACAGGGCATTAACACAACATGGTATAGTGCCTTCACATTTAGGCAGTGGGGACTCTGCTTAAAAGTGATGATATATGACATGACACAGAGTGTTTTTGCCATCTTAGCTGGAGAAAGGTATAGCTATTATTGAGGGCAGGGGTGGATTAAAGATGTTCAGCCTTCTTCCTCCATCAACTTGAAGAGGAGGCGGACCCAAAGTAATTTTGAAAAAGTTACCATCTTCACTATATATCCCTAGCCTAAGTTCTGTGAAACCATTAAAAGGATTAGATTTAAATGTGTTTCAATTAAATTAAATTGTTTTAATTAAATTATGATTGCATTTTTCCTTTGCAGTTTGTGTGATATTGTGTATGCGGTTGGCAAGGAGGCCTTATAGTCCTAATATATATTTGTTGTAGCATGTGAAATGGAAGCCCATTCAGCAAAAAAATCTCTGCTTTCATCCATACCAATGATGGACATTGTAGGTGTCACAAGGCACCAGGAGAGCTTTATAAATGTTGCTGTTGTGCCAACATTGTTTTTGAGTACTTTTACTAAGGAGAAAAGGATTCTTGGCTGTTATATGTACTGCTGATAAACTCGCAAAGTTTCTCAGTGATTTAAGCCCTTTATTATACCACACCTTGTGCTTGTATATACCATTGCCGTGGAAAAAGTAACTTGGCTGTTATAAACCAAGCACTTTTAAATCAGTGTAATCCAGTCACTATAACATACCCAGTGTTTGTAAGTGCTGGTGTCTATGATAATCTGAGTGATTTAAACTCTGTCTGTGTGCTAGTGGTATTTCTAAGTAGCATGAGCTATTAACAGTTCTGAAGGCCTATTCATGCTGTTTGTAATAGCTGCAGTCGATCCTGGACTACCTTATGCATCTCAAGCTCCAGGGCTTGTCTCTTTCATCAATTAAGGTCCACTCGGCTGCCATATTGCCTTTCAATCTCTATTCCAGGTAAAGTCGGTCTTCAATCGTAACATGATGGTCTGGTTCTTGAAAGGTCTGGAGCAACTCTACCCCCAGGTCTGGGACCCAGTTCTTCCATGGGACCTGAATCTGGTGCTCGTGCGACTCATGAGAGCTCCCTTGGCATCCTGTTCCCTTCTTCTTCTCTCCTGGAAGGTGTCATTCCTGGTGGTGATAATTTCTGCCCAAAGGGTTTCTGAGATTAGGGCACTTATCTCGGAGCCACCCTATATGGTGTTTTTCAAGGACAAGGTCAAGCTGCGGCCGCATCCAGCTTTCCTGCCCAAGGTGGTTCACAATTTCACATGACCCAGGACACATTTTTGCCAATCTTCTTCCCAAAGCCTCTAAGTCTGAGGAGGAACATAGGTTGCACTCCCTGGACAACAGGAGAGCACTAGCTTTCTACATCGAGAGGACCAAGCCATTTTTCAAGTTGTTCATCATGATGGCAGATAGGATGAAAGGGTTGTCAAGTATCCACCCAGAGAATATCATCTTAGATCACTGCCTGCATCTGATTTTGCTATGATCAGACAAAGGTGCCTCCACCGGTGATTGTAACCACCAATCAACTAGAGCACAAGCCTCGTAGTTGGCTTCCTGGTCATCCATTCACACGTTCATGTCTCTCACTATGCGCTTACCCAGTAAGCCTGAGACAACACCCACTTCGGTGGAGCAGTATTACAAGCCGCACGACTGTGAACTCCACACCCACATCCAGGAATACTGTTTGTGAGTCACCTAGAAGAGAATGACATGAGCAAGCACTCAAAGAAGAAAAAAATTGTTACCTACCTTTTCACAACTGTTGTTCTTCGAAATGTCCATTCCATTACCTGCTCTCCTGCTACTCTGTCAGAATTGCCAGCAAGAAGGAACTGAGAGGGCATAGGGCCAGCTGCATCTGATATAACGATGCATGAGTGCGGCATCCCAGAGGGTGCCACAGCCAATCCTATGGATACTGCTAAGGCAAAAGTCTCCGACAACTGTGCACATGGGCGTGCACACACCTAAAATGGAATGGACATGGAATGGAATAACACATCTCAAAGAACAACAGTTATGAAAAGGTAGGTAACCTTTTTTTTCAGGCGTCAGATTGGTGTAAACTCTATCAGAACCCTGTCAATGCTTGCTGTTTTTCAGGCTCAGATTCTCTGCTGTGGCCAGTTTCTATTTGTTGCAGTAGAAAGAGAGCTGATTTCAGTTCACTGACTCTTTGGCTGGCTGTGCTGGGCAATGATTCCATCAGAGTGTTGCTCTAACTCCACCCAGCTAGTCATAATTCTCAAGGGAACATCTTCCATCTGTAGATAGCCAGAGATCACAACTTGGCCATGGTCCATAACTTCCTTAAGATTGGGTGGGAGATGGCAGCATAGGAGCCAGCTAAACTGGCTCTACGCCTTTTAGGGACTCTCTACTGCCAGGGGAATCCCCAGTGGGACAGTTTAGCCTAGCAACCGCTCCCGTTGTTCTGCTGAATTGGGCCAGAGAATCTGGCCCTGTAGATTTTTAGATCTGTATTTTCACTGACCACTGAAAAATATCAACAAGAACCTAAGGTTGCTTTTCAAAATGTAAAATTGGGTCTGCTGTACAAATTGTTTCAAAGTACTTTGTGTACTTTCACCCATAATAAGAAATTTACCTGCTAATACATTAGTATGCCAAAGCTAAGCTTCCTTATACAATTACGATTTTTTCCTAAGTTGCTGCTAGCTGCTGAAGCTTAGGTTCATCATCATCATGTTCCCATTACGCCTCTGGTGTTTAGGGCAGCGACGAAGCTCTTCCACTCCTTAGGTTGTCAGTGTATAATCCTCATGTTTAGGACTTTTATTAGATGTCATAGGGCTGAGAATAAAATTCATCCTTTATTGCTGTTACAGATGTGGTTGAAGTTATGTTTAAAGAAGACATAAACCCTGTCTTCATTTAGACAGTATTTCAAGTTACTAGATTCCATCTCTAACACTTCTCTGGCTAGTAGTCATTTAAGAGCTTTTAACCAAAGATCTCAGGCCCCCAAAAGGAAAATGAACAATTTCATTAACTTTGACTCCCAGACTTTATGAAAAAAGGGCATCTTGAGTACAAAATATCAATATTACATGACAAGAGTGCAGATTCTGTAGATAAAACTTACACTTTTACTTCGTAAGAAATTGCTGTAGCTGATGTGTTCCAAGATCTTTCCTAAATACAGATAAAATAGGAGAAAACAAGAAAACCTCTTTATGCAGATGAAATAAGTTCACCAACCAAATCCATTGATAGAGATGAAACACCTGATAGCAGCCATTAAGGCTACTAGAGGTCTGTAAACTACATTTAAATATTTCAAACAAAAAGTTAAAAGTAAAAAGAATAAAAAGCCTTTTTTCCCCCCAAACGCCATCTGCATACATATCCAGACTAGGTATAGTTACCATTCCTTCACATAAACTGGTCATAACTTCAGAACTGCTGGAAATCATAGACTGTAGACCCTATTTCTCATCAAGATCCTAATATATCCAAGGTATTTCAGAATGCCAGCCTATTATTACCAGACTGACTCCTTTTCTATAATAGGGAAGTAGCTACTTATATGTCTCCTGTCAAGTTTAAAAATAGTGCTACATCTCCCATTACCACACCTATTAGTTTCCTTTCCATTCAGAGATATTCTAAATCAAGCATCTTTCATCCATTTAAACTTAATGTAAGTCATCAAGATAATAGGAATTAACAATATTGTAGAAGAAAGTTCTTGAAATCATGTCCAGTCTGCAAGAATTGCAGATATAATCCCAGTACTGTGTAAACCAACAATTAATCACGTATACTGTAGTAAAGGATCATTCTTTCCTGATATTTGAGTTTAATGGCAGTGTTCCCTCTAATTTTCCCCATTCATGTGCAGAATGAATTTTGTTATGGTGCACATAACAAAATTCATGTGATGGGGGTGGGGCTGAGGTGCTTGGGGTGCAGGAGGGGGCTCGGCTGGGGCAGAGGGTTGGGGTGCGGCGGGTGAAGGCTCCAGCTGAGGATGTGGGCTGTGGGGTGGAGCTGTGGATGAGGGGTTTGGGGTGCAGGCTGCCCCGGGGCTACAGCAGGGAGAGAGGACTCCCTCCAGCTCTCTCTCCCTGTAGCAGCACCTGGGCTGGGGTGGGGAGAGGTGCCTCTCCCGCAGCTGCAGCAGGTCTGGGGCTGGGTTGGGGCTGGGGCACCTCTCCCCTGGCTGTGGCAGGTCTGGGCCGGGTCTGGGCCGGGGCACTTCTCCCCCGGCTGCAGCAGGTCCAGGGCTGGCAGAGAGGCATCTTTCCCCACCGCAGCCCTGAGTGCTTGTGTGGCGCTTAAGAGGCTGCTGCATGGCCGAACAGCTTAGAGGGAACTTGGATGATAAATAGTTCCTAAAGATTGTAATTCTCATATTGGATATATTGTATGCTTCACTATGCACTTTGCATATTGGATATATTGTATGCTTCACAAAAAAGTTATTATATGAAGTATTTTATCAAGATACATTTGACCAATTTTCTAAAATATTGGATCTGTCAGTACTCAAACACTACACGGTATACCCACTTCCAGTCCTTTTATGCTTTGGTTAATATACTCAGATATTTTGAGAGGGGAAGCAAGAGAAAATTTACTTGCAGAATTCCCATTTCCTTTCCTGAGCATGTTTCTTCCGTGACACTACTTGTCCTCTGGCCTCCTTATCTCGGAGGACCTTTTCCTCTTTTTTTTCTGACTTAGTGTCCAAAACTATTTGTTTCTAATTCAATGTAACAATGCTACTTATTCATCTGAAGTTATCAGAGTAGTATACAGACATTGATTAAGCCCTCCCACCACACCCCAGAAGGTAATTTAGTTAATGTAAGTAATTCATTTTTACAAATGCAGAAACCACATTCCCTTCTCTGATCACTGCTTACTGTGCAATGGGAGTCAGTTGCTCAATGAAATTTCTCTTGACTAAAGGGAAAGCGAATCATGTTTGCTTGGGGATCCATATTCCCAAGTGAGATGGCTACCTCCTCACTGAAATAACTGCTATATCTACTTTTGAATTAACTGAAAATGTGATATGTTTCTCTGATTTGGAGAAAGATATTTCCTAAGAATTATGATTTCGTAAGGCATAACTTCCTTAAAGATGTTGACTGAGAATTGCTAGTACCAGTATAGAGTACAGTTGCTATTCTATGATTTAGGGCATGTCTACGCTTAAAAGGCTGCTTCAGTGAAGACACTACCTATGCCGATGGGAGGGCTTCTCCCATCAGCATAGGTACTTCACCTCCTGAAAGGATTTTCCACACCCCAGAGCAAGGTAGTTAGACTGACATAAGTTGCCAGTGTAGACCAAGCCTTAGCTTTTAAGTAAAAAAAAATGTTCTGATTCAATTCTATTTGCTACTGGAAAGAAAAGAACATCATCATTTTGGATGTTAAACATTTTTTGTTTTCCCATAACTCAAAAAACAGATTTAATTTATAACGTGAAATTATGCAGGCCATTAGTGCCTTGGCATATTAAAAAAAAAAAAATAAAACAGGTGAAATATTGAGGTTTAAAGTGCATCTATTGTGCACATGCATTAACAACTTTTTCACAAGGATTTATAGCATGATTGCTGGCCTTGCATGCACCGTATAATGCACAAGTTTTACAACATGTTACTTTTAAAATGTGTCAACTCCAAAAGGAGCCTGTAATGGAGTACATTCTCCCCCTAGAACTCTCCTTGTATCTAGTCAATTCCCCTCCTCTCTAGGGAGTGACTGCAGAGTTTCTCCCTGCAACTCTCTCCTATCACCAACTTCCTCTCTTTATAAGGCTAGCCCAGCTCCTTCCCCAGGTGGGCTTCATCAGCCATTAGGCCTTATCAGTCCCTGGTTCTCTTCCAGATATATCCTATAAGGTTAATTGGCCTGTTTTACCCATTCAGGTCCCAGGGGGTGGACATCCCATCACAGAGCTATTGTCGTCTGTTGTCTCAGGGGTCAGTGGATTAATGGTCACGGGGACATTTTTACGCCATAACTTTGGGCTTGTCTTCATGGAGCAGCAGTTCTTTTAAAATTCTATTGTGTCCTTAATTTGTGTCGTCTTTAGGTGTTGCTAGGGCTCAGTTCTCAATCTCATGTATCATATACAAGCTTGCCCAAAATCTTGCATGTGAGCACATAACAGTGAGCACGTGATCTAAGAGTTCTGTGTATGAGAATTTATGTGAATTGTGAGATGATAGCTAATTCTGAATGTGCAGACTTTTGTGAGTTTAAGTCTTTAATGATTTTAATATGGCTTTTTGCACTTTATAGGAACCCATACCCATCTATGTGCACACATGCACAAAATAGGCCTGATGGCAGCATGTTCTAGGCCCTTTGAGCTGTTGAGGCAATGCAAAGGGACCACAAACCATCTAGCTGAGAATTTCCTTTATTCCTAGCCAGTGAGCCAACCAGGAAAGTAAGTGACACTAACGTATAGTTGGCCCAGGTATAAATCCACTCTTAGAAACAGGAAGCAATGGAAATTTAGAACAGCGGAGAATCTGGTCCAAAATTGTGCCTCTGTGCATGTATGTAAACACCCATATAGATAGATATGATACATAATCAAATGTGTGTGTGACAGGGACATGTCTCAAATTATGAATTAAAAATGCTAAATTGATAGATGCTAAATTGTTGCACCGGTTTAAGGGAAGGGGATATTGATTTTTGTCTCCCAGCCTTTTCAGGCTTGTGAATTGAACAGGCAACTAACGGGACTGGCTAACTTCCTTTCTTGGGAGAAAAGCTGTAGATGCCTGCAGCCAAATGGAAGGGACAGACAGTGTGGTCTAGAAACAATTTAAAACAGTTTTAGTTCTCCAATATGAACTAACCAAATAGGCTTATTGGAAAAGGTTTCAGGCTGCTCAAAATACTTAGAGGATGACTTACATGGAGGTGGGTAACTCAGCTGGGCAATTATCTTCGGAAATGGTTCAGATGTTTGGGGATCACTACCCTAGATTAGTTGTATGAACTGTTTGGATTGGAGTAGGTTTATGATTTATGCTCAGGTGATTCAAAAATGTGGCTAGTTGAGAAGAAGCAGAGGGACTTTTGTTTCACAGGCCAGCTGGCTGGTGAGTATGTAGATAGCAGGTCTTTTTTAGAAGCCCAAGGGAGAATGACTCATTCATGAGACTCAGGCCAGGGGATGCATAGATGCTCCCCAGAAATGGGAAATGGAAAAACCCAAGCTGGAAGGAGCGGCAGCCCCAAACTAACCCTCAAAAATAAATCCCAGGGATCTGAGTAGTTTTACCTGTTAGGGAACACAGCACAAGAGCACTCAATGATTATGTGCCATGGGGCTGGCAATACATTGTGGTAGGCTAGCATGTTGGCAATCCAGTAAGAGGTGGCCAGGATGTTGCCTCATCAGCACAGCCTGTGAACATGGCGATTTCAGACCTAAAGGGGGTGACCACAAGGCATTTTGTCCTAATAGCAGTGGCCAGGAAAAAGTCCAGGGTTGGAGGGATACTGGTGCTTAGGTGACTAGCTCAGACCTATGTGGTGAATCCAGATAAGATTTTTCTCAGTAAGCACAAAACACTGCAGAGGTTAGGGGGTCTTCCACTTAACGTATATGTAGTTAACATATATGAAAGTGGGATGGAGGCACCCAAGGACATTGAGCTATATGAACATCTACGTATGGAGGTACTGCTTGTGGCTGATTTGGATTCTTGGTCTTATAGAACTTGCAGTTCTTTGGTTCTTACAAGGAGCAAGAGCCAGAGAGCTTTGCAGAGCCATGACACAGGAGTGCTGTGAGCATGTGTGCCCTGGGACAGAGCTGAGTATTGCTGGAGATGAGATCCTAGTTGAGACCAGGAAAACTAAGGATAATGGGGAGGAGCAGGCTATACTCCCTGTCCCAGCAGCTAAGTGCCTGCTTCGTAATTTAGGGTGCCTTAATGCTATGCTGCTATGGCTCATGGCTCTGACACCAGTAGCCAGCCTAGAAGCATAAAGCCTCACCCTAGTTTCTCCCAGCCTAGTTACTCCTTGCAGGATGACCTCAACAAACCCTTCTGATGCCAAGTCCCCACAAATCCATCTTCCCAACTTAACTACCAGATACTCGAACTTTTCCCCTTGGTTCATCACCCTCAAAGGAATGAAACCTACCCCTGATTATCAGTTCCCTTTGGTAAACACAGATTGTACAACAGAGACCTGCTTGGGGTTAAAATAAATAAAACGTTTATTTAATAGAAAAATCATAGATTCAAAGATGAAATAGTAAAGAAAAGCAACATAAGTTACACAGAAAATACACA
The DNA here is from genome assembly GCF_009764565.3 of Dermochelys coriacea. Taxonomy (NCBI): domain Eukaryota; kingdom Metazoa; phylum Chordata; order Testudines; family Dermochelyidae; genus Dermochelys; species Dermochelys coriacea. The sequence goes on along the minus strand of NC_050078.2, from coordinate 24,139,592 downwards.
TAAAGATGCCATCTCAAGCTGTACACCTCTATTAGCTAAATTCCCTTTTCTAATGTGAATTACCTATTGCTTCTGAGCTATTTCCCAGTGTGCCCTCGCCCTAGAGGGTATTCAGTGTTTCACAGACAGCACCCTGCTTAGATGCTGGCTAGGGTTGCCAATTTTAGTTGGCCATATTCCTGGAGGTAGTCTTTAATCTTTAATTCCTGGAGACTCCAGGACAATCCTGGAGGGTTGGTAAACTATGCTGGCCCTCCATTTCTGCATAGAAACCTAAAACTCAAGCATGTTTTAAAAAGATTTTTTATCTCTCTCTCTCTCCCCCCCCCCCTCCCTTTCTCCTGGCATGATGACTCATGGTTATACAGAGTTGGGGAAACTCCCTTCTTTCTCAATTTTCCAAGACTGGGGTTTTCTTTTCATTTTCAATGTTTGTCCATTAACTTTAATGGTCCCCAATTGGATCTTCCTGGCTGAACAGTGGATGAGTACTTGAAGTTGGTTTCATGTAAACAACTAGCCTGGGAAGTGCCCCGGCCCTGCTTGATTGCTTTACACCCTGTGATATGAAGTGATGCTGTGAAGTGTGTAGTTGAATCACAGTTACAGTTATGACTTATATCTATTCATAACCATAACCTGTATGCATATCACCTAATGACTAGAACATTATGCACTTTCATAAAAGACCTTACTGGACGTATATTTATACACAATAACTTTGTATACAACCAGTTAATTGGATTGCTTATTCTTTGGGGTTCAGACCCCCTCTTCTCCCCTTGTGGTATCTGGGCCCTAATTGTCACACCCCCCTTAGAGAAGCTGAGGGGTGCTTGACCAACCCCAGCTCGGCAAACACTCTGCCTGAGGAATGCAGGCAGAGATACCTGAGGGATAATAGACTCCTTTATAGGAACTCTCAGGGGAGATTGAGAGTTGAGATGTTAGGAGATGGTGGTGCCCCAAAACCTTAAGCTGTTAAACTTGATACACGTCATCTGGGGATGTAGTGCACAAAACACAGACTTTTGCAGAATTTTTACTGGCCTGGAATCTTTGAGGCAATTAAAAAATGATTGCAAAACATATGATACCTGCTAGAGGGTGGGAAAAGCCTGAGATAAGTGTAAAACAGCCACAATGCCACTGCTTATAATAGAACCTTTTAGGGTGTGGCCGTGAATATTGTGGGACCCCTTGCAAAGTGACCTGGAAAGGAAAGAAATAGACTTTGGTCATGGGAGACTGTGCTACATGCTGACCCAAGGCTGTAGCTCTGTCCTCCAGTGAGGCAGACATGGTTGCTGATGTTCTGTCAACAATTTGCCCAGCAATGTCATCGTGGACCAATGAACCGGTTTTATGTCTGCCCTTTACCAGGGCTTATGGGAGAAATACAAGATCAGACACTTCTAGGCCTCTGTATATCACCCTCAAAGCAACAGGAGGGGTTTATTGAGACACTTAAAATGATGCTGAAAACCTCTGCAGATCAGCATTCATGTGATTGAGATAAATGTTTACTTTATCTATTTTTTGCTTATAGAGAAGTTGCCCAAGAATCCACAGTTTTTTCTCCTTTTGAACTACTCTTTGGAAGGACGGTGCGAGGATCCTTGGACCTAATAAGGGCTGAATGAGAGAGCAGTGCTTCTCGTGAGGGGGAATTGGTGGTGGAGTATATGTTGGCTTATAAGGACAGGGTTGCAGATGTCATGTCTGGGAGAACATAGCTAAAGCCCAGGAGATAAAGGCTTGGTGTGATTGCATTGCACATGCCAGAAGATAAGGAATGAGGGACAAAGTTGTGGTGTTGATTGTGGAAAAACTCCAGATTGCCAGGGAAGGGACCTTTAAAATCAGCAAGCAGCTCAGTTGGATAATGTTGAGGCATCTAGTCTTTCCCATCAGCACAGAGTATATCATGTGAAAATGAAGAAACCATATTTCAATATGGAGAATCTGGTCCTAGCAGTAGGTGGGCAATAGGAGGAGGGGGAGTTAGAGGATCCCCTAGTAAATCTGATGACAGAAGCAGGGTCCAGTACTGCCCTGGACTCCATGCACCTTTACAAACACCTGAGCCTTATACAACAAGTGCAGGTGAAAGGTCTGAAGGCTTACAAACAAGTGTATGAAAGTCTGGACATATGACTCTTGCTGCCCACAGTGCGGGAGACAGAGTCCAATTAGTAGCTTTCCTTTCAGGGCCACTGGGAAAGTAACTCGAAACCTGGAAAAGGCGGTCAAAGGCATGCTGGAATTGGGAGAAATTCAACCTTCTTACCATCGGTGGACATCACCCATTGAGCTGATACCCAGGAAGGATGAGATTATCAGATTCTATGTGGATTATGCAAATCTTAAGGCCCTCAGAATTTCTGATGCGTACCTATGACAGATGAGATCCTAGATAAGTTGGAGAGTGCACAACAAGATACCTTAGCACAATTTACGTCACTATGGGTTATTGATAGGTGCCTTTAAACTCTGATACCAGACTTAAATCTGCATTTACTACCCCTATGCGGCTCTCAGTTCCCTGTTTTACCTTTTGGCCTCGAAGAGGCCCCTGCTACTTGTCAGCATCTGGTACATCAGTTACTGGTTGAGTCTGTGGAATTTGCCCTGGAATATCTAGATTCTATTTGTATCTTTATTGAGGCTTGGGTGGGTGCTGCACCACATTCAGACTGCAGGACTGACTGTAAAGGAGAAGTATAAAGTGGGGATAGTAGAAATGGTCTATCTGAGCAACAGAGTGAGAAGCACTTGCATTGAGCCAGAGCCTTCAAAGGTAGAGGCTATTAAGAATTGGCCTTCTGTCAAGACCAGGGAACAGACACAGTGCTTTATTGGGATGACAGGGTATTACAGAAGATTTGTCCCTCACTTTTGCTTCTTGACTTCTCCCATCACCACACTGTATAAAAAGAGTAAATCTGAAAAAGTGGATTGAATTGAAGTGTCAAAGGGTCTCCTGTAAACTGAAACGAACCCTGCATAAAGATTCAGTTCTGGAAAACCCAGACTTTGACAAACCTTTTGTGTTTTTCACAGATGCCACTACTACTCGGCTGGATGCTGTGCTGATGCAAACCAATTCAAAGGGGGAAAAACATCTGATTGTGTATTTAAGCCAAAAATTGTTCCACTGAGAGAGAAACTACGTAGCTATTGAAAGGAGTGTCTCGCCACTGCGTAGACACTTAAAAAAACTACTGCCATATCTATTTAGGTGAACCAAATGCCTCTCATTTGGTTCCATCAAATAAAAGGGTCTAATGCCAAATTACTAAGCTGGAGTCTGGAGGTGCAACATTATGACATGGAGGTGATTCATGTTAAGAGGAACGAACTTGGTAGCGCATGACAGCAGATGCTCTATCTTTGAGGGAGTTATGAAAATGTCCCAAGGGCACTACATAGATACCTGTGTTCTGTTCATCTTTGATGGAGGGCAGGGGGAGAGAGAATTGACAAAGTGGGATATAACTGTATCAAATTATGAATTCTATTTTGTTTTATGTGTTGAACACATCTAAATTTGCTTTAAGGCAAGCCTATTGATTTCATTCCAGACAGTGGCCCAGCCCAGGAAAGTGCTTGACACCTTCTTGAAGGACTGTCACTGAGGCCAGGTCTATACTACCACTTATGTCGGCAAAACTTATGTCATTCAGGGATGTGAAAAAACAACCCCCAAAGCAACACAAGTTTTGCCGGTATAAGTGGCAGTGTGCACAGTGCTATGTTAGCGGGAGAGCTTCTCTTGCCGACATAGCTACCACCACTGGTTGGGGTGGTTTAATTATGTTGACAGGAGAGTTCTCTCCCCTTGGCAATCAGCGGCTACACAAGATCTTACCGTGCCGCAGCTGCATCGGTACAGCTGTGCTGCTGTAAGGTCTTTAGTGTAGACATAGTCTGAGAAGCCATCAAGATTGTAGTCTAGGGACATTGTCTTTGATTGTCTCTCAGGTACCTGTCCATTCCCATGGAACAATGTTTGTTCTACACTGGGGCCCATGGATGGGGCAGGCATGATTGGGGAAGGGAGCTGGAGCGTTCCAGTGGAGCACATGGTGAGAAGACAGAGATTCTGTTTGAATGAGGCACTGATCTGTGTACAGGAGCTGACCTTTGCCACACGTAAGGAGGATTTACAGCAGAAAAAGGGCAGGAGGGTCACTGATCAGCCTGAAAGGCTCACGAACCCCAGACTTTCAGAAGTGGTGAGATCAGACTAAGGGAGGGTGTGTGTCAGGACTTCTGTTTTCAAAGATGTGTAACTCTCATGCTTTTAAATGTAAAGTCATTGTGGTTAAGAAATTCCTTGCATTCCTGCCATGTTGTTCCCCAAGGAATTAAAGTAAAACCCTGGGGAGCCTACAGACTAGGGTTGAGCTCTTGGGGAACATGTGTAAGTGAATGGGGGATGGCTCGAGGGGTCTCAAAAACTGATTTCGGGGTCCAGAGTGGCTGAGTTGTGGTATTCTATGTCCTAAGGCAGTGGTTTTCAACCTGTGGTCTGCGTATCCCTGGTGGTCCACAGACTATGTCTAAGATTTCATAAAGGATCCACACCTCCATTCAAAATGTTTTAGGGGTCTGCAAATGAAAAAAGGTTGAAAACCGCCATCCTAAGGAATAGTGTAAGACAAGAGATGTGAGTCTGGGAATGTGCCCTAAGGTCCCAGAGATAGAAACAGTGACTAGACTCTGCCCATTCCCAGTTTCCTGGGAAGTGTGTAGGACCCAGTGAGTGAACCCAGCTGCAAGCGACTGAGGTCTGTACAGCGGTTACTGGGCTAGGTTTGTATGAAACAGTGTTTGTATGAAAACAGGAGTGAGAATGCATTAAGAGTAGAATTGCCCAAGGTGTGGTGGCCTGCTCAAGGTCTTTCACACCACCTAAACTTCACAATAGGGCTGTCCACAAAACCAACTATACCCCCTATGTGCTGTGCAAGGAGACTCCACACTGGTCCCAATAGGCTGTCTTTAAAGTTGTTTGACTGGGTCACGGAATCCACAACTAGATGCAGTCAGTGGCTCAGAATCCCCACATGAGGCATAGACTGGCTCTGGCTATTATTCCAGCCTGGCTGAAGATGGATGAATTCAATCTTGTGTAAACCCTATGTAGTGTTCTGGGAAAGGCCGAATACAGTAGTTAGGCTTTGAGTGGAGAACAGTAATTTTTCATCCAAAGCAAGTGAACATATACAATGAGAAATATTTATTATAAACATAATACTGAACTGTTGTACATTACTTTGTAAATCTGTTGAGTTTCTCATATTTTATTTTCAGGTCTAATCTCTTTTTTTATATTGCTGTAGTAGTTTAGAAAGAAAGAAGAACCAACCAAACATTTGTTAGAAAATAATTCCCATATTGTGCTTACTGCAAGTTGAGTTATTGTATTGACTGGTATTTTGCAGTTTTTTAAGCACTAAGAAACAAATAGGAGTTTTATACTGTAAAAGTAAGTACTGCTTCCATAATTGTAGTTTTTCTGGACCTTTATGGTCCATTGGATCCTCAAATGGTATCTGGAGTCAAAAATGCCTTTTACTGTCTTCAGGTGGTCAGGAGGCTGGCCTGACTATAGTGACATGTGCAGGTTGACTGCTCCAGTACACTCCAAGGGAGTCTATAGATATGCTGAGATGGTACAACATGTGACAGCCATCGTTTAACTAACAGAGATCCACAAGAATACATTAGCACTGTTTTTACTGCACATTGTACTGGTTTCCTGTCAAATATGAGAGCCAATTTAAGGATCTGATCTTGATCTTAAAGGTATTTAATTGTCTTGGCAGTGGTTACTTTACAATCACTTCATCCCATGACCATGACCTGCCATGACAACAGGGAATTCATACTGACTGTGTACCAGGGGCTTGGGCCTTCTTAGCAGCTGCCTCACATCTAAAGAATGCTCTTGCACAAGAAGTTAGATAGACTTGTATAGACTTTCCAACCTTAGTCAGAATGCAAGACTCATATTTTAAATTAATTTGACCACAAACACTTCCCTGAAGGTAGCAAATACTATTTTAAAATAAAACCTTAAAAAAAAGAGTTTTTTAATTTAAAACCTACTTTAAAATATATCAGTGGAACCAGTGATGAGTTGCCAAAATCTTAACAACGGGTTCCCTCCTCATCCCACGAGGGGGTCGTTGCCCACCCCCACCCCCCTGGACTCCTGCCCCATCCAACCCCCCCTGCGTTCCTTGATGCCCCCCCCAGCCCCATCCACCCCCCTCCCCTGTCCCCTGACTGCCCCCAGAATCGGGCAGGAGGGTCTCGTGGGCCACCGTAGTGAGTGCCCAACCCACCCCTAAGAGCCAGAGGCACCTGCCGGGGGGCGAGGTGGGGAGTCCTGGAGGTGCTTACCTGGGGCAGCTCCCAGGAAGCATCCGGCAGGTCCCTCTGGCTCCTAGGGGTGGGGGAGCATAGCTGGGGGGGAGCAGGGGGAGTGGCCGCTCCCCCACTGATCACATCAAAAGTGGCGCCTTAGATGCCGATTCCTTGGGTGCTCCGGGGTTGAAGCACCCACGGGGAGAATTTGGTGGGTGCAGAGCACCCACCGGCAGCTCCCTGCCCCATGCCCAGCCCCAGCTCAGCTCAACTCACCTCACCTCCGCTTCGCCTTCTCCCCTGAATGCGCTGCCCTGCTCTGCTTCTCCACCCCCTCCCCCGGCTTCTCACAAATCAGCTGTTCCGTGGGAAGCCAGGGAGGGCTGAGAAGCAGGCGGTGGCTTCCTGCTCAGGTTGAGGGTGGTGGAGGTGAGCTGGGGCGGGGAGTGGTTCCCCTGCGTGCACGCCCTCCCCCCCCCCCCCCCCGAGTTACCTGCTGCGGCACGGGTGGCCCTCCTTGTGCCTCCCCACCCCAGCTCACCTCTGCATCCCTGGGCCTGAGCGGGAAGCCAGGGCCTGCTTCTCAGCCTGCCCCAGCTTCCTGCGCGAACAGCTGATTCGCGGGAAGCCTGGGGGAGGAGGGTGGAGAAGCACAGCGGGGTGGCACATTCAGGGGAGGAGGTGGAAGTGGAGCAGAGGTGAGCTGGGGGTGGGGTGGGGAGCTGCCGGTGGGTGCTCTGCACCCACCAAATTTTCCCCTTGGGTGCTCCAGGGCTGGAGCACCCATGGAGTTGGCACCTAAGGCGCCACTTTTGACTGGTTAAATTTAGAAGCCCTTTTAGAACCGGTTGTCCCTCGCAGAACAACCGGTTCTAAAAGGGTTTCTAAATTTAACAACCGGTTCTAGCGAACCACTGAGTGGGACTACTTATAGTCTTTTAAGTCTGTAGAGAGTCTTCAGTCAGTAATGTTTCAACTGTAAGTGCGCGTGCAACCTTGACATTAAAATGAAAGTGGTTCAGAGACTTGAGGCCATACATTTACAGGCATAAGAGTAAGACACATACAAGTCTGATTTATAGAAAGAGAGTTAAATGATTACAAATTAACTACAGATGTTAAAGTTTATTTATGGAGAAGGATACTTTCTAACATTTATTTTAAATAGTTAAGACTATTACACAATGTATTTTAAAATATTCCATCAAAGAACAACTTCATGGTCTTTTAAACAAAGCTTGAATTAACTTTGTTGCAAGTGAATCTTCAAATAAATAAGATTTTGATGTAGAGTTGATGGGTGAAATCCTGGCCCTATTGAAGTCAATGGGATTTTCAGTAGGGCCAGGATTTCACCACAGACCCTCTATTTTCACTGTGCTGGGAAGCAGCAGTCAATATATGAAGAAAACAGAGCTTACATATACATCTGGGTCAGGTAGAGAACATTTTCAGGATATCGATGAAAGAAAGGTATAGGATCCAATATACACTATTTTAGCATATAAATTTTTTTTCTGCATACTGGTACCCTTAATACAGGTGTGTGCAAGTGCATTCTAGGAACAAATAAAGTAACAAATCATATCAACAGAAGGCCATGTGATGCATAATTCTGTCTGATTGTGTGAACCAGAATGTATCGTTCAGTGAAAAGGCCAGGCAATTGGCCTTCACCCTGGATGAGGTGCAGCCTGTCTTTGGCATTATATTCCTGTTTTCAGACCATATGGGTAAGCATTGCTTACAGCTATCTCCAGTAAACCAATATTAATACTGATGCAGACCTCTGATCAAATCGGCACCATATACTGCAGTATTCAGATAAAGCTGAATCATCAATTTATCAGTTTCTCAAAATAAAATGCATTCCTATGTCTTATTTTGTTTCCTCTACATAAATCAATAGCATGCTTACTTTTGTATGTGTATACACTTGATCAACAGGAAATTTTTCACTCTATACTTTTTGGCTGATTTAAATATAAGTTAAGATATTAAAATATGATTGTAGTATTTTAAGGTATATCTCTACTGGGGTTTCCCTGATGAATCATTGAGATAAGTGGGTGGGTAATGCAAACTCTCTCAGTATTGTTTTTTTCAGTATGCTGCATTAACACTTACTTTTAAAGTGTGTATGTTGCGGGGTTGGAAGAAAGGGGTGGAGGGAGACAAGAATCAAGGTAAAGCCTCTATAATAACGATCTGGGAAACCCCATTCTACTAAATGTGGAGCATTTAAAGTCTTTTCCTATATTAAATATTATAGTGTTTATCTCAAACCATCAAAGACTGTAAATATATATAAATGCATGCTACATACCTGATATCTTTTTGTAGTCAGTTGACTTTTAAGATGTTGAACCATATGTACTGTGGATATGGTGATGGAATAAATTTCTCATACGTGTGGGATTATAACCGTTGACACAATCATTACTGAAACCATATACCTTATTTCCTATAACTAATAGCAATTGTGTACCTATGGAATATATTAACAGTTATTCCTTTGGTTTTGGGTTATTGCTAAAATATTTTGTTGGACAGATATTTAAGCATGATCTGTAATGTATATTGCCTGAATACGTCAATGAAGAGGGCTAATTATGTCTTTCTTCTGTGAGCTATGCTGACATTTGTGAAACCACATTTATGTATAAGTGACAGAATAAATATCTTCCTTAATAAATCACTGGTAAATTACAAGTTTCCTTTACCTACCTCGGTTTAAAAAATACTGTAGTAACTGTTTACTTAGAGTTCAAAAAGAGTATAAAGTTACTGCTTCTGTAACTGGTTGAAGAGTGTAAACTTTCTTGCTTATATGTTCTTCCATGTTATTTTTTTCAAACACATATTTATATTCTGGTTCTTCATAGTTCTCAGAATTTTTTATGGAAACCAGAAGACTTATCACTTATCTTGTGTACCACTGGGTTAATGTGAGTTATCATTGGATTAGTGGTGTTTTGTTCCATATTTGAAATTGTACAAAATTCAAAATAACCCAAAATAGCTAACTATAAGGATCTGAACAGGCCTTAGAACATTACAGTTCCATACATGTTCCATTTAATAAAATGTGAACAATTGTTCTGATAAGTTAACATGACAGACTAAGCAGTCAAATGTTTTTAATGGCAGTTAATTGTGCTGTCACACAGGAATCTGAGTTCAGATCCCTAGCTGGGTACTTGTTCCCCAAAGTTTGCAGTCATTGCTGAGAGAGCACATTTATTTCATAAGTGGGAAGATGCACTTAAAGCTGAGTCCTCAGGTTTACATACCAGCACTTGGTGACTTATAAAATCTTTTTACCTCTGTCACCAGATTCTGGGCCTGTCCAGGTGCTGATTTGGTCCCCAGCATAACTTACAGTAGCATCAGGGCTGTTCTAAATTACACTGGTTTGAAACCGCCCTAAAAGACTGTTATGTCAGTTGGGGATCATAAGGGCATTGTGTGCTCCAGTCATATCCCCTTATTCCTCCCCGCACCATGCTGGAGGTGGATTGTAAATGGGAGAGTGTGGCATTAGCAGCATGGTCTTGTAAGTCAGCCAGTGATTTAGGGTGAATCCTGAGCTGCCCGTTTAGGAATTTAGCATGGACAGTATCTGACCCCTTACTTAGTCTTCTGCAACATGCTCACCCTCTTGCTGACACTTGAGTCATGACTTGATTGTGTCCATATGGAGCGTTATTATGAGACAGTATTTTTGAGATGGGAGTTGAAATAATGGGGAGAAATGTCTTGCAACATACCTAAGGTGTGTGAGTATCCAGTATGACTGCACACTAGTCATGTTATTGCTTATGTAACATTCACTTGGGACTTAGTTCTTATTGAAAGTGGGTAGACTTTTATTAATATGTATCCTGAAGAATCTGCTACTGGATCTGCATATGGTACATGTAGTGAAGCAAATTTTTCAAGCTACACAGCACGGCACTCCTGAGAATAGAATCAAGCCATTAGTGTAACTTGCAGAATTATTGGCTCCAAAGAGCCACCTTTGAGAGAGGAAGCACTGTAATGAGAATGGGGAAGCAGATATATTTTTCTAATATTTGTTGTTTTCTTTGAAATGGGTAAAATAATACCTGGAATGATTTATATTTAATTGAGGATTGCATTCCATCAGATAGGGTAAATGTTTTCAGACCATTTATCATCAGTGGCTTTTCAAGACCTAAGGAGTACATAGTACATATTTACCTTAACTTGGCTAGGTCAAGGGAAATAAAAGCAAGAATAATAGATGTTACTGTGATATGTGAACAAAACTGGAAACCATGTATGTGAAATATGAGGTAAATGTCTTCATCCGACGTCCATTGTGGCTTTTTAAACTTACAAAAAATTACAAGTTATTTTTAAAATAATGTGATTTACAGTACATTATCATCATATATTTTTAAAACATAAGATTACTTGGCTGGGTTTTCCATCATTCCTAAATTATATAATTTTTCACTGCAGGGGCTAATTGCATTGTCTGTCTCTTATTATTTAATATTTTCTGTTTTAGTAGCACCTTTAAAAAACACCAAGTATAGGTTTCTAGATTTTGTTATTAATCTGTGTTTAATATATGTAACTGGTAAAGTACGTAAAGCACATGAAAGTAGAATTCTACAAATGTTGGTGAGTGATCCTTTGATGCTTTCTTAATTTGTCTTGGGGTTTTCCCCATTCAAGGCAGTTTGTGCAAAAACCCTGTATGTATCATATCATCTTTCAAAAATTGACTGCTCTTTGTGATTTTTCCTCCTTGCTTCTGAATCCTTATAAAGTGGGATCTACACACACCAGGTACATGGAGTATCCAGAATCAAATAGCCTCAGCTACCCAGCAGACAATTAAAGCAGAATCAAAGTTTGAATTGAGATTTTCAGTCAGAAGCACGCTAAAAGGGTTTATTTTGTTTTATTAAAAAGTCTAAAGGTAGTAAGACAAGTATAGAATAATCTAATTGTCAGTAATCTTAGCCCAGAAGGAAACCTGAGAACTGAAACAATTTTTGCCTTATTCTTTATCTATCACAGAAAGGAACATAAAAAAAGAAAATGGTTGCAAAGTATTCTAAATAAAACCAAAGGGTACATTATTGATTTAGCTAAACTAGGTGATAAAATGGTTTCATAACTAGTCTGATGAGGAAATTGATCAGATGTTTTATGAACAAACTACTATACTACCTCGAGCAGCTTGTAAATGAACATTAACCTCGACTCTTTTTAATGAGTGACGTAGTGGAATTTATCAGACATTTCATGTACCCTCTTTCCTTAAATTTGCAAAATGCTTCCCTCCAATCCTTTTCATTTGTTTTTTTTTCCCTTTCCTGTGTGAAAATATTTATTTCCTAACACTTGGTTCTTTAGCAAAGGTGAATAATCTAGCTTTATGTCTCATCTGAAAAAAATGGCAACTCCAGCAGCACCGTAAGCCCCTAAGACCATGCCGGGCCATTGATTCAGTACTGACCAAAAGATTTCTTTTAAATTTCATCTTTTAACTCTCTGAATTTCAGGATTTTTTCATTAACTTGTTTTTTTATAGCTGCAACATTCTTGTAAAGTATTTTTACTCTTGATTACTGTAGGTACTTTAAACATTAACTCCAGTTTGTGTTTAATTACTAGAACTATCATTTAGATTTGGTAAAGGGTTATAATTTATGAATCCCCTCATCCCTCCCCAAGAGAGTTGCTGAAAAGATTAGGGTCACAACCAGCGACTACTGGAAACTGTGGGTCAGGGATTGGATGTTCAGTATAGTCATACTATATATAACATTGGTCTGAAACACAAACAAAGTAATCAGACCCAGTGTTACTCAGCCCCTGATAGCATGTTCTGAAGTGGAAGTTATCAGAGCAGCAGACACTGCTGGTAAATACCTAATCATGGTTTTGTTTTTAACATTTTTGTTAAATGGAGTATCCCTAAGCTTCTACAGAGCAGCTTTTCACCACCCCAAAACGTGACTCATGAAACAGATGAGCAATAGTCACAGGGTTTTCACCTTTCCCTTAATTTTGGGCCATGTGTTTTGCTTCCTGTGTGTCAGCAGCCCTGTGGGTGAAAATGTTCTGTTTCAGCCATTTTGGAGTATTCAAGAGTAATGCAGTTTGCATCTCCTCTAGGGTCTGTAAGTGTCATTTTAGTGATGATCCCACCCTTCAGTAACCTAAGGAACAGAGGAGGTACACTCAAATTGGGTACCCCAGGCTGCCCCCAATCATGTTTCTTTTAAGTCATTTTTCCAGATTGCCTTTACTATTAAACAAATTTGGCGGAAATATGTTTGAAATGTGTTTTAGTTTTATGTACTACCATTCAGAAGGTAAAATTGTATGGACATAACCCTCAATTCCAGAACAGGAAAATATATTAAAAAAAAAAAAACTTTTGCAAAATAAACAGTTTTCAAATACATCCTATTTAAAAAGCCAATAACTAAAATTCAAAATCTAAGCATTTACAGATTGATTATATTTTAGTTATTAGTTAAATTCTAAATAGCTATTTTTAATGGAACGTTGTTGTGATTAATGAACACCTTCCTTTTCTATCAAACTAATTGTTAGTTTGTCTTTTTTTAAAAATAAATCTATTAGTATGAAACAAAGATATTAAATCCTTATAAAAATGAATCCATTTATAAGAGGTCTGTTAATATGAGGTTTTTTTCATGATTTATGTCTAACTCACTAAAGAATAGACTTTGGGAATAAAACGTTTCTTTGTTTGTCTTTGTCAGTTTTAGAATCCAACAAGATTTGAAAAACGTACAAGTATGCGTATTCTTCTAATTGAAGCTTTTTATGGTGGTTCCCACAAGCAGCTGGCAGATCTTCTACAGGAGGAGATAGAAGAATGTGTCCTTTACACACTCCCAGCAAAGAAGTGGCACTGGAGAGCACGGACTGCTGCTCTTTATTTCATGCAAACAGTGCCAGCTAATGCTAATTACAGGTAAAGATAGTACTGTAACAAATAATCTTACAGGTCAAAATATGAAAGGATCTTCAACCAGGTCTCTAAAACTGAGCTTTCTGGTTTTTTGCATACGTAATCATATGTACTTGCAAATGGGTACTGAGGTGAGATATTGACCTTCTTGTTTTGCATGCTGGGTTGTGTTTGTGGAAAGCTGCAGGCATCCTTTTAGAGGCTCCTAGAAAAATATTGGGTCTATATCTCTAATACTGCAAAGTCTCCATCTTAAATTGTGCTAAATTGCTGCCTGTAGGTGTGTTTCCTTTGAATTCTCCGATGAATTTAGAGCTGGTGAAAGGGATAGGACTTACAGCTTTTGAGACTGAAGTCCTATTTTTCCACAGATCAGGCAGAGTAATACACAGGCACTGGCAGTGCAAGCTTCCCCACAGTGTCATACCAAGTTATCTGTGGAATAACCTGAGTGCTGTATGGATGTGTGACCTAAAGGAATGAGAAGGTAGTTCAGTCTAGTGACTGTTCAGACCTGAGCTCTGTAATGTGACCACATATAAGAATGTCAAATTCTGTTTGTTTTATTATGTAGACACAGCCAGCCAAATTCAGCCAGAGCTGTCTGGAGCAGAGCTCCAGTAAATATTTTCAACTCCCCTGGAGGTGTCATAGCATGTTGGCAGGGGAATGTGGAGGGCTCTGGGAAATACTCTATGAAAATTTAAGCCCTGTGTGGACACCTAGCAACTAGAACCTGAACTGAGACCACCAAACTGAATACACACAGACCACCAAGTGGCCATCATATAGAGAAAACTTATAGTCACTTATGAACTTGGTGGTCTTGAAACCAGCCATTCATTCCTCCTTCCTCCCCGCTCTTCCCCCAATCAGTTAAGATGCTGTAGGATAATTCTATTAAACAGTAATGCACCAAATTGTGACGTGTACGTTTCAGTGACTGCAAACAAGAGAACATCACTGATTCAGCAGTGAACTGGTTTTTTTACTGTCAACACTTAATTTACTTACACTTAAAGCCCTCCTGCTGCATTGGTATCTGATAGCATGGACCTGTGCACCTACACTACATACAACTGACTTCAGTGGGCCTCTGCCTGAGTGCAAAGGTATATGCTAGCAGATCCCAGCTGAGAACTGGGGCTAATGTTTGCAACTTCCGATGAAAACAAGTAAAGATAGTACACACAGATGGAGAGGAAAATGATTTTTGCAGCATATATCCTGTGCTGCATAAGGTCATGTAACATTAAATCTGAATCCATCACAAATTGTGGATCATAATATTTAATCTTACACAGTTTATGAACAGTTTGAATATATAAAATGCTATTGCAGAAAATATACCTTTACTGGGCTTGCTGCTTGCTTTCATTTCTAATAAATTGCTACCAAATTATTGTAACTATTTTTTCCTCTGTCTTGCTTGAGGCATTTGAGTATGGGTTTTGCATTACTCTTCCTTTGCAACAATTTTATTTTGGAGGAGTATATATGACAAACTGTTATGTAAATTTCTTCTGCATCACAACCACATCCTCCAACGCATCACAATGTTATCTATGCTCCTTCAAGGTCAGCAGCCCAAGCTGTCCAGCACTAGTTGTATTAAACTAATCAGACATCATTCACAGGCATACACTTCATTAGTTTAACTTACAGTTACATTGACCCCAGATAACTTAACTCCAATTTGTCAAATAACCTACATCTTAAGAAAAAATACCAGCAGCTTGAAAACTTGCTCAAAGTTAAAAAACTTGCAATCTGTCATAGGCTTATGTGCAAATATAACCTTCACTGACAAATAAATCTGAACTAACCAATAGAGCATCTTAAAGAGGAGAAAGTGTTTTCTTTGCCGCTGTTGTTAGTGTTAGATCACACAGAATAAAATAGTCAAAGTTCACAAAGATACAATATTAAAAAGCGTAAGTACTGTATCGGATGCAAGATAAAATAATTAGGAACAAGTGCTGATGTGACTGGTGAGAGGAAAACTGATTAGAGGCACTTTCTACTTTACTTGCACATTTTCTTATGTTTGGTTTGTAGTTGAATGTTTCAGATATTGTTCTATTAAATGAAAGTATAAATGCATCAGTCTGTCTTAGGTTGACTCTGCTTTCTCCTAGTGGGCTGATAACCTTGATTCTGTTACTTGTTGTTAACTGTCATTCAAACACCCATCTAGCAAATACTAGGCTCTGCTTTCCATCCAGTAGTAAACTGTTGAGACTCTGAATTAAGAGAGTGAAACTGCATCCTGGAAACATTGAGAGATATATGTAGAGAGACTTTTAAATATTTCTTAGTTCTGGAGAGGTGATAGAAAACATCAAATTTGCATATATTGACATTATTTGTGACTCGTTTGCCCTGAGATCAAGAATTGCTTTTACTTCCATGTGAAATCTTCACTTCAATAGAAATCAATAACATTTTATAAATATTTTGTTACAGTGTGTGTGTGTCCAATGAAAAAGGAGGGTCGCAAATGTTTCAAATCCAGAACCACTTTGTAATTGAGTATTGCCAAGTTTTTTTTAATGTTCTTTGTCCATTTATATTTTAAGATTTATCTTTTATTCAGGATGTTGATGTTTATGTAAAAGGGTTGTTTATATGTCCAACAATATTGATATAAATCTATACAGCACTAGTATATGCTCCTGAGAATAATATTGCTATTGCTAATCATGGAAAGGATAGCACACCAACTAGTGCAGGGGAAGATTTTTGTTCTTGTCAACTGCTGGAAATGGCCCACCTTGATTATCACTACAAAAAGCTCCCTCCCCTCCCTCCCCCCACCGCTCTCCTGCTGGTAATAGCTCACCTTAAGTGATCACGCTCTTTACAGTGTGTATGGTAACACCCATTGTTTCATGTTCTCTGTGTATATAAATCTCCCCACTGTATTTTCCACTGAATGAATCAGATGAAGTGAGCTGTAGCTCACGAAAGTTTATGCTCAAATAAATTTGTTAGTCTCTAAGGTGCCACAAGTACTCCTTTTCTTTTTGCAGTCTCCTGAGGAAATCTTAAAGGTTGAATCAGTTATAAGGAATGAAGTTAGTCTTATTATTTTTAACCTAAGTTGTAAATTGTGTGTCCTCGTGACTTGGTAGGTAGCGAGCACCTTGTGTTTCCAGAAGGACCTCTGGGAGTCACCTGGAAATAAAAATGTTGAAGAGATGGGCATTGAGATGACACTTTCAGTTCTCATAGGATAGGGCACAGCACATAGGGGCCCCAGTTTATCTGCAACTTTGAGAAGGTTATATGACCTCCCAGACACAAAGTGGATAATTTTCTACAGAGGAAAGAAAAAACAGCCAGATATGCAGGGCTCAGTTAAATACTACATTCTCTAGTTAAACCAGCACAAATCTTCATTTGCCTCCTTAAAGAAAGACAAAATCTTGATGAGGATCAGGCAGAAAAAGAGCTCTTGCTTCAATCCCAGTGGATTTAGGTAGTAAACCTGAAGATGACTAATTGATTGAGGAACTAGAGCTGTGGTACTCAACTTTTAAGAACTTACTTCATAGAATTGCTTTGAAGAGACCTGTATGATCATTCCAAAATGACCTGAGATGTCTGTGTTGAATTTGCATCAATTCAAGATACTCCATCTTTACAACTCCATTATAGACAATGTAGCTCTTCAGCTCTTCTTCTTCTTCTCCCCCCTCCTCCTCCTCCACCACCACTACCACCACCACCACCATGCAAAAGGGAGTGGGCTTTTTCAGCTCACCTCCCCAGTTACTGAAAAAAGATGTCCCCTTTTCTTGTCTCTCTTCTGTCTGTTTCTGCGTGGTAGGGGTGGGGCATTTCTCTTCATTACTTTTCAGGTTTCTGAGAGAAAACGGGGATGGATGGATCTCAGTTATTCTTTCCTTCACATCAGGAGTGGGAGGAATAGTACAGTTTCCAGAGGGCAAATTCCAAACTACACTGTCTGGGAGGTACAGTAAAAGGGCAAATATGAAGAACAAGCTTCTGTTTTGATCTCTGCCTTAGAGCTTGCTCAGTGTCTCTCCCAATTTTCTTAAATAGGGAGTGGCTTTTTTCCCAGGCTGACTCAAAAGAAATCAGCCAGAGGAGAAAGTTTGAAGGGGATGTGTGGCCTAAAACAGCTTTTCTCTGATTGGCAGTCTGAAAACATAGTTCCATGCTGCAAAACTTTTTTTTTAAATTCTTTGGCTGAGCCCTCTACCCAGCTTTCTGGAGCTGTATTTTAAAAGACAAACTGTATGCTTATTACACTTTTACTGAGGGGGAAAATTATTTTTAATGAATGGAGTTGTGAAAAAAAATCTGATGGATGTAATATCCACCAACATATAAAACAGTCCAAGGGTGTACCCTTGGATCATACATAACATTATTTATATAACCAATGTTTATTTTAGACATTTGAAAACTAACGCTGCTAATTAGACCAGTGAGCATTTTAGATCTCATATTTTCTGTTACCCTTCTACAAGCAAAAAAAATCTATTTTGTAGACTAAGCTTTTTACAAACTAATGTACTGGTATTTCTAAAACATTATATTTAAAAATATTATTTTAATCCCTGAACCTGCAATCCCTTTTTATGCAGGTGAGTAACTTAGTTTATGAGCAATCCCATTGAAATCAATGGAATTATTCATGTGCTGAAATTTACTTACCTGAGTAGCATTAGTAAGATTGGATCCGTAATATTTTCTGGATAGTCAAGTGAAATAATCTTTAAGGTGTACATCCTGGGGTTTTTGAAGGCTCAAATGGAAGTGAGGCATCCACTCTGTCTCTCATGGTGGGACTATATGATTAGTCCATAGTGATGGCGTAAGTGTAGGCCTGGGCTTTTGGAGGATGAAATTAATTTTACTGAAAGTCTTTCTTCTGACAATTTTGTTGTTTAAAGTGAAATACAGAAGGAGTACAAATAACTGAGTACAAGACTGACAATTTCTATGAAACGTTTTCATCTGAACTCTTACACATGAACACACAAACCCCATTGTTAAAGACTGTGAAAGGCTAACATATGTTAAATTGTGTAGCAAGACAATTTATCATTGAAATTTCAGTTTTGAAATAAAGTGTAAATAAAGGTAACTTTTACAATAAATGGCAAAGGCCAAAACCACAGTCATTTGGAACAGATTATTAATGAGACCAATAGCGTAGCCATCTATTTCTATACCCAAAATGAGACTAGTCCAAACTGCAATCTTAGTTTTCAGTATTATTGGGAGAGGCTGTCGGGATGTTTTTGTGAAGCCTGCCATGGAGGTGAAATTCCCAGCTGCTCTCTTAGGGCAGATTAAATGCCCTGCTGCAGAAGCAGCACAAAGCAGCCAAAAGAAAAGTCAGGTTTCAGAGTAACAGCCATGTTAGTCTGTATTCGCAAAAAAGAAAAGGAGTACTTGTGGCACCTTAGAGACTAACAAATTTATTTGAGCATAAGCTTTCATCATGCATCCAATGAAGTGAGCTGTAGCTCACGAAAGCTTATGCTCAAATAAATTTGTTAGTCTCAAAAGCAAAGTCCTTATTCTTTGGGCACTAGTGCAGTATCATAGCATTAGAAATGGATGATCTTTTTTCCTGAGTCTGACAACTGAGGACTTTGAACAGAAAATTAAAAAGTAAAACTATGTTTGAAAATAGGAGTAATAATTTTAGAACTGAACTACCTGAAAATTATTCAGGCAGACAGCAATGTGATCTTAAGCATTCATTTTGCATTAATCAACTTTGCCTAAGATAAAATGCTGACAGATGGTAGCTATTCATTTTAACAGCGACAGGATTTCTTTACATTTTTTCTGTATAAACCCCCTCACAGACTTCACTCCAAAAAAGTTTTATTCTTTAATTTGTTCAACATGCATTAAAAGCCCTGATTCTGATCTTGTACTGCTGTAAATCAGGAGTAGCTCCTTTGAAGTCAGTAAAATTGTACTGGTGTAAAATTGTAAGTGAGATCAAAATCAGATCCTCAATATAAGATTTTGGAATTGTAGGGGGTGGGGAAAGGCATTTGCTGTTGGCTGTCTTCTTATTTTAAAGCTAATTATATCTTCTAAAGCTAATTTATCCTGCAGTTTTCATTCCTGGTCATCCCAAACTTTATCCCAGTTGTGTGGCAGAAAGTGAATGAATAGGATCATCTGTATGGCCCTAGAAAGAGGTCTAGTAGCTGACATTAGCTTCCTGATATGAAGTTACACACTATCCCTTCGTTATTTTTATTTTGATGATTGCATTCTGATGAGGGCCCTCTATTACTTGACATGTCGAGACTCAGAAGGCAAAGTTATATGTTGTGATTAATAGTAGCAGAAATTATATTCTAGTCAATGGGTTTTGGATCTAGTTAGAGTGCTGATATGGAATGCCAGTCACCTGTGTGATATATAACTGTAGGTTTTCTGCTTTTCTTCTTTTTTATTATTTTTAGAGTACCTGGGGAAATCCCTCCCCCTCTTTTTTTAACCTAAAATATATTTTATGTATCAGCTAAAGTATTGATATTTACATTGCTCTGAGTAAAGTCTAATGAAATCCTGCATTATGATTCAGTATTTCCACACTTATAATTTTAATACGTATTTTACCTATCCTCTTGAACTGATGTCTTGTATCTACTTAATTTCTAGATTAGTCATTGGTTTAGTTTCTGTTTTCAAATTACAAACATATACTGTACTATGTTATAAAGAATGTGATATATTTTTGATTTTATCCTCATTCCAGTTCATAATGCTTGTTTTATGTTTCAAGGGAAAAGGAGCAAATCTTCCAATCTGTGCCCTATAACCAGAGCATTCTTGATATTTGAAATCAGTGTTGCTCCTTTCCTAATTACAAATTATTTTAAACCTAAAAATATAAATCTTGCAATTTTTGGTCAGCTACTTGGGCAGTTCATTATTTGGATTAGCGGCTTCATTTTTCAGTGGCATGAATATCTAGCTTTCTTAATATGTACTTAAGACTTGGCTGGATTTGTGAATAGTATATAGTGAAAAGTATTTTTACGGAATGCAAACTGTGTTATGATGTCCACATGAACATTATGGTTTTCACTCTCTTAACACAGGCTTAGTCCAAAAACCATTAAAGTTAATGGGAGTCTTTCCACTGAATTCAGTGGGCTTTGGATCAAACACTTAAAGACCAGAACAGACCAGGAGCCTGTTAGGATAGTCAACTATTCTGTCTAAGGGCTAGTCTACCTGAGGTTTTTAAACCACTGGGCTTGACTACTTTGGTGCAAGTGATGATTTACCTCAGTGCAATGCATCTGATTTTATGACCCACAAGTCTCAATCCCAGGTCCTCAGGGTTCATGGGAGAAGCCACGCTCCAACCCGTCCCCCTTGGCAGCTTGCTGACAATTGCTTACCTGGGACCCATGAAGCCCAGCTCCAGTGTGGGGCTGTGCCCCTGAGGTCTGATTGGCAGAATCCCAGAGTGGTTGACTGGCTGCTGGCCGTACTTAAGCCAGAGCCTGGAACTGGAAGTTATCTAAACAACTGGGCTACACCCTGCTCTCAACTCTCAACTATGTGCCTCCTACTCTCAGTCCTTATTACCTGATATTCCGACCTACTGTAACTCCTGGAATCTAATTGGTGGTTCTGATCTCCAGTTTGTCTCCTGCTTTCCTGATCTAGCTGACTCTTCACTTCTGTTTTATGACTGTGGACTCTGGCTCTGACTACTAGGCTTGACTGCCCACAACCTGGCCATGACAAGTACTCTGAGGGACTGCGTTGGTGGAATTTTACACCAATGTTTCACACAAGGATGGACTACAAGCTGTCAGGAACAGTAACCCTGATGAAGCCACGGCATACCTGGTGGCTGAGCTTTGTGACTTTGTCCTGACCTTCAACCATTTCAGATTTGGGCTATGGGTACCTGCAGGGCCCGACAGTATGCCAACATTTTTATGGCTGACTTAGAACAAGACTTCCTCAGCTTTCGTCCCCTAGTGCCCCTCCTCTACTTGCGCTACATTGATGACACCTTCATCATATGGACCCATGGGAAGGAGGCCCTTGAAAAATTTCACCTGGATTTCAACAATTTCCACCCCACGATCAACCTCAGCCTGAACCAGTCCACCCAAGATATCCACTTCCTGGACACTACAGTGCAAATAAGTGATGGTCACATAAACACCACCCTATACCTACTAACCACTATACTTACCTACATGCCTCCAGCTTCCATCCAGGACATATCACATGATCCACTGTCTACAGCCAAGCCCTAAAATACAACTGCATTTGCTCCAATCCCTCAGACAGAGACAAACACCTACAAGACCTTTATCAAGCATTCTTAAAACTACAATACCCACCTGGGGAAGTGCGGAAAGAGATTGACAGAGCGAGATGGGTACCCAGAAGTCACCTACTACAAGCCAGGCCCAACAAGGAAAATAACAGAACACCACTGGCCATCACGTACAGCCCCCAGCTAAAACCTCTCCAGCGCTCATCAACGATCTACAGCCTATTCTGGAAAACAATCCCTCACTCTCACAGATCTTGGGAGGCAGGCCAATCTTGCTTACAGACAGCCCCCCAACCTGAAGCAAATACACACCACAGAAACACTAACCCAGGAACCTATCCCTGTAACAAACCCCGTTGCCTACTCTGTCCCCATATCTACTCTAGCGACACCATCAGAGGACACAACCACATCAGCCACAACATCAGGGGCTCATTCACCCGCACATCTACTAATGTGATATGTGCCATCAGGTGCCAGCAATGCCCCCTGCCATGTACATTGGCCAAACCAGACAGTCTCTATACAAAAGAATAAATGGACACAAGTCAGACATCAGGAATGGTAACATACAAAAGCCAGTAGGAGAACACTTCAATCTCCCTGGACATTCAATAACAGATTTAAAAGTAGCCATCCTTCAGCAAAAATTTTTTTAAAAACAGACTTCAAAGAGAAACTGCAGAGCTACAATTCATTTTCAAACTCAACACCATTAGTTTGGGCTTGAATAGGGACTGGTAGTGGCTGGCTCACTACAAAAGCAATTTTCCCTCCCTTGGTATTGACACTCCTTATCAGTTATTGGGAGTGGACCACGTCACCCTGATTGAATTGGCCTTGTTAACACTAGTTCTCCACTTGTGAGGTAACTCCCTTCTTTTCATGTGCCAATATATTTATGCCTGCATCTGTAATTTTCACTCCGTGCATCTGAAGAAGTGTATTTTTTAAACCACAAAAGCTTATGCCCAAATAAATCTGTTAGTCTTTAATGTGCCACCGGACTCCTCATGTGTTTTTGTTGATACAGACTAACACGGCTACCCCTCTGATACTGATGGAATGACATCAGTGTGGCTACAGTCCTGACATAGACAAGGCCTAACACAGTGGCCTTCCCACATAGTTATAAAGTAATATATGGAGGGATTTTTTTTCCGTGACCCCAGAGCAAATCTGGAATCATAAAAATGAATAACTTGTCTAATTTTACCATGGCTAGTACAACTGCAGATACTATTCATATTAATATGTGTCTAATCCTTTTGCACATCTGATTAAGCTACTTCCCTCAATAACATCCTGTGGCAGAGAATTGTGCAGGTTAATGAAATGTGTGAAAATGTAAAGTCTTCCAGAAATAATTGTTCTATTTTTCATAATTTCCACTTGTATTAAAGTATTCTCCCATGCTTCTAATCACTTTTGTTACCTTTCTCTGTATGCTTACTATGTCTGCCTGTCTTTCTTTGGATGAGTTGGTTAATTCTGAATATATAAGTATATAAGATGAGTCTATACCATTAACATATAGAAAGGCACTGTAATATTTTCTGTATTCCTCTCTTGCTTTCCCTCCTTACTACATCCTAACGTTTTAATAATGATTTTTTGACCACAGCTATGCATTGAGTAGATGTCCTCAGTGAGCTGTCCACTAAGATACCCAAGGGCTAGATTCACCCATCTGCTCAAAGAAGTTAGCAGGCAAGGACTGTTTTACTTTGACGAGGTAAACCATTAACAACCATTTTCTCACCACTGCACTGCCACCTCCATTTTGAACACACTGGCCTACAACCTCTTCATTATTATGTACAGAAATACTATTTAGATCATTTTAGAATTTTCCAAAATGTATGTTATTTTCTACCTGAGCTTACTGGCAGAGGTAGATGACAAAGCGAATAAATGTTAGGAGGTTTAAAATTCGGAAATAGTAAATAGTTTGTTCTGTAATGTATGGACATATGTAGAATGTTTGGTGTGGTATACTGTAAAAGTCTTAAAGGCCTGAATTTGGTGGGCTTTGCTTGTCCTGAATAATGTGGACATCCCAGAAACCATGTTAATAAAACTTTATAATGACTCACCCCATCATGTCTTCCCTAAATATACTGTATACACACAGGATATAGGGTAGAGATATCATGTGATGCATTATATTTCATATCTCTATAATTTATTTATCATGGACCTGGGGTTGCCTAACAGCATGTTGATCAATAATCTGCCAGAACTACTACTGTGAATGGACTACTAATATTTCAAACCTCTGTTCAGCTTCAAACAGACACATTTTATATTTCTTTAAAGACAAGAATAGAAGTGTTCCGTCTTTTCCTCCAAATGCAGAATTATTCTCCAAAATTATACTGGCCTGAGGTGCAGGAAATGCATTGTTTTCTCTTGGACCAGTACAGGTTTGAGGAACAATATCTTGCAAAACATTTGGGAGTAGGGTTGTCACATGTCCGGTTTTCGACCAGTCTTCATGGTTGAAAAGGGACCCTGGCAGCTCAGGTCTGCACCACTGACCAGGCTGTTTAAAGTCCGCTCAGCGGTGCAGCAGGGACCTGGGGCTAAAGCAGGCTCCCTGCCTGTGCTAGCTCTGAGTGGCTCCCAGAAGAGGCTGCCAGGTCCTTGCAGCCCCAAGACAATATGGACAGCCAGGGAGGCTCCACACAGTGCCCCTGCCCCAAGTGTCAGCTCTGCAGCTCCCATTGGCTGGGAACCATGACTGGGAGCTGCGGGGACTGCGCCTGCAGGCATAAGGGCAGTGTGTGGAGTCTCCCTGGCAGCCCATGTGCCTAAGGGCTGCAGGGACCTGGGGGTTGCTTCCTGGGAGCCGCAGCAAGTGCCACCAGGATCCCACACCTCGTATCCCCTCCAGCATCCCAACAACCTGCCCCAGCCAGGAGCCCCCTCTCACACCCAAACTCCCTCCCTACAGCTGCCTTTTTGGCCGGACCTGCTGTCCCAGAACCACGACAATCTGCTGCACCTGAACCCTGCGGCACTGCACTTGATGGCCTGGCTGCTGCATGGCTAAGTGGGGAGGAACGGTGGTGTTCTGCTGGTCTATCTATGTGGCGAAGTGGAAGTAGTTCGCATGTTGGGCCTTGGATTGTCACATCTGTGCAGAAGAGGCCTCACTGCAGGATGTCCTGGACTATTTGCTGCACCTTAATGTCCAGGGCCTGTTGCTGTCTTCGATCAAGGTGCATCTGGTGGCCATTTCAGCGGTCCACTCTCCATTTGAAGGCAGGTCGGTCTTCACCCACCCTGTGGCGGCATGGTTTCTGAAAAGTCTAGAGCGCTTCTACCCACATGTCAAGAACCTGTTCCCCCTTGGGATCTGAAACTGGTGCTGTCAAGTCTCATGGTTCCCTCCTTCAAGTCTTTGGCTTCCTGCGCCTTCCTGCTTCTCTCCTGGAAGGTCTCCTTTCTAGTCACTATAACTTGGGCCTGGAGGGTGTCCGAGATCAGGGTGCTCACATCAGAACTGTCTTACACGATCTTCTGTAAGCACAAGGTCCAGCTGCGCCCGCACCTGGCCTTTCTATCCAAGGTCATGTCCCAGTTCCAAACTGGCCAAGATGTATACTTGCCGGTCCTTTGTCCTAAGCCTCACGCAACCTATGAGTAATGCAGGTTGTATACCCTGGACATCAGACAGGCCCAGGCTTTCTACATAGGACAAAGCCATTCCGCAAATCTATGCAGTTGTTTGTTGCTGTTGCAGATGGGATGAAGGGTTGTCTGATGTCTGCCCAGCGAATATTACATGGATCACAGCTGTATCTGTTACTGTTATGAGCTGGCGAAGGTGTCCCTGCCAGTGATCATGATGGCTCACTCGAGTAGGGTGCAGGCATTCTCGTCAGCCTTCCTCACTGAGGTGCTGCTCCAAGAAATTGTTGGGATATGACCTGGTCGTCCATCCAGACATATGCTTCACACTATGTGCTGACCCAGCAAGCTCGAGATGATTGCTGGTTTCAGCAGATCAGTGCTCCAATCTGCAAGACTGTGAACTCAGAGCCCACAGTTGAGTATTCTGCTTGTGAGTCACCTAGAATGGAATCGACATGAGTAATCAGTCAAAGAAGAAAAAATGGTTACCCACCCTTTGTAACTGTTGTTCTTTAAGATGTGTTGCTCAGGTCCATTCCATTACCCGCCCTCCTGCCCCTCTGTCAGAGTTGTCGGCAAGGAGGAACTGAGAGGTAATAGGGCCGGCAGTGCCTGATATACCGCAGCATGAGTGTGGCATTCTAGAGGGTGCCACAGCCGACCCTATGGATACCAGTAAGTCAAAATTCTTCAATGACTGGGCGCATGCACACCTAGAATGGAACGGACATGAGCAACACATCTCGAAGAACAACAGTTACGAAAGGTAACTGTGTTTTTTTTTTTTCCATTAGAAATTTGGCAACCCTCTTTGGGAGCTTTAGACAGTTGGAAATGAGAGAGGCCCAGCTTTCTAAGAAGATATACTTTGCATCCAACACAGGAAGATCCCAATAAACTGGATCTTAAAATTGCAAAATTATGCAAAGAAAAATCTACGTTAGGTAATATTTAGAGGTTTTAAAATTCTATTAGTCATCTAATTTTTCTGTCCTTCATAGCTTGAATATTTGGACTCATAGTATCTAACACACCCTGGCTTTAGAAGAAAATGACACAAACTAGTACCAATACAAATTTTGAAACTGTTGAAACATTCACAGTAATTTTTTTCTGTAAAATATACAGCATATACATCATATATTGTGGTATGATACAGAGATGTTACTGGCACTAATTTGGAATGACCTGCATAAATCAGTTGTGGCTTCTCCATTGATTAGTGGCTATCCCAGACACGTGTATTAAAGCCTTTTGCCACTTTTTGATTTTTTTCTGATGCCTGTTTTATCATATAAATTACTTTCCCCACCAGTGAAGTATAGTTACATCTGGAATGAAATCCAGTATCTGTCAGACAGCACACAGCAACACTGCAAATTAGTTGAGGACAGGAAGTGAACTGTATTCAGTTAAAACCAAAGAGGGAAGATAAGTAAGCAGAATATACTTTACCCACATTGGAATTGGGGTAGAATACCTTGGCTAGCATCTCTGCCCTTCACAAAAGTGCTAGGGTCTTTTTATTGACCACAAGTGGCCAGGATTTCAGTTTTACATTTAATCTGGAAGATAGCACTCCAGACAGCACAGTGCCACCTAATACCATGTTAACATATTGTTTCAGTTCTGACTTAGAGAGAAGATGCCATTTAATCAGTCACTAATACAAGTTCTTTAACAGCTTCTGTTTTCCTTAGGTATTTCCAACTTACGTGCTGACCCGGCTCATGGTATATCTGCTATTACCCTGTTTTTCTAATAGCTTTTTGTGAGTAACGTTATTACAAGCCTTTTGAAAGTCTAAATAAAGTATACCCTCCAGTTTCCTTTTATCTGATTTATCTCTGACAGTGCCTCATCTTCACTACCTGTAAAAAAGCAACCCCAGGATAGGTGTTTCCTCATCATTCTCTATAATGAAGATCTTCACAAAGAAATCATTTAGTTTCTTTGCAGTCTCCTTATTCCCTTTGATTGCCTCCTTTACACTTTAGTGGTCTAGCAGACCCAGTGACAATAATGAGAGCTTTCTATTTCAGATGCACTGAAGGAATTTCTTATTGTTTGTCTTTATATTCTTGGCTATTTGCTCTTCAGATTTCCTCTATCTTAATCTCCACTTTACATCTTGCCTGCTGAAGTTTATATCCCCGTCTCATAAGAACTGGAAGTGAGAATAATATGTGATTTCCATTCTGCAGCTGAGTTAGTAGGAGAAGTTTAGACCTACTATCAGCATAATTTGTAATAATTGTTAGGATAAAAGAAAGATATATCCACAGAGGGCCTAATTCTTCTTCTGTTTACACTAATTTTACATCAGTGTAACCACTTCACAGTGTTTAAAATGGTGAGTTATCCCACTGTGAGAGGATAATCAAGGCCAATCAGTAGAGAAGCATTTATTTAAACATTTTCTTTTGTTAAGGTTAAAGGATATTTTCTGCTAAAAGTTTAGTTATCTTTCATTTCCTTTAAGCACCATAACAATATTTCTATTAAACTGAATAACAGGTTTTCTGTATCATAAAGATATTATTTATCTATTTGGGATACTGTTAAAAGTCTTCTGCTTGGAACAAATTTAGTAATGTAACCATACTCAACTGAATAATTCTTCTCTATATATCATGCTATGTATATCATGTAAGGCAGAATTTTTTTAAAAAAAGAGAGAATCTGAGAACATCTGCAATTTTTTTATTTATGGAAAAGAATATCCCATTTTTAATTAAAGATGAAATTTAAGAATGATAAATGGAACCATTACCTAGTAGCAGCTAGTTCGCAGGCATTTTTTCCTCCTATTCTGAGATTGCTGCAGGTTTGACAGTGCCTTTGGCTTTTCTGAGCAAATGCATTTCATACTCGTGACAGAATAGTTGTAACTCACTAACTTGAAACAGTTATCATGCATAGCAACATCTCTATGTTTAAACCCTGAGGAATAGAATTATTTTAAACTGTGCATATGCAGAAATTTCTTAGTAATCAATTTCATTTTAAAAAAACAGCTAAAAGTTTTATCTGCCAAGTACATTCAGATAAATGGTGCTAAAGATATTAAAATTATGCAGGAAGATGACATGAATTTCAAGGTATGGTATAACAAAGAACTTTTCTCTTTACAGTGAAAGGGTTCCTAAATTTTCTTTGAAGGAGAACTTTGCTTGTTATAGCTATACTATGTTAGCATAGTTGCAAGAATGCTGAAATTAGATTTTATTTCAGAGGGAAACACACTATATCATACTGTTTACAATGCAAGACATAACTTCTGTCTGGCTTTTACCTACTGACAAACTGAAATGAACACTTTAAACCTGTTCTCCTTCAATTACGTCGCTTGCATCTTGACTCCTATTGACTGGAGTTGATGTGGGGAAGTTAATAGATGGACCAAGAATGGGGTGAATTTAACATTCAGAGAACTAATTTACATGAGCATTTCTTCTCATGAGCAGCTTTACAATTCCCCGCTACAGTGTTTTAAGGGTATATTGGTTGGCCTGCTGATGAAGACATTTCAGAATTGATTTCTTCTGAATCGAGCCCTAAAATTATTTTTGTAATATAGACAAAATTAGCCTTGGAATTAGTTCTGAACTCTTAAATAGTGCAGTTACAGCTTACGTAAGATCTGCTATAATGGGTCAGACCATGATCCATCTTGCCCAATATCCTGTCTCTGACAGTGACCTCTACCAGAGCTTCACTGGAAGTGTACTGAACATGGCAATTATGGAGCGATCCACCCGAGTCTTCCACTCCCAGCTTCTGGTAGTCAGAGCCCCAAACATGGGGTTGCATCCCTGATCCTCTAAGCTAAAAGCCATTGATGGACTTATCCTCCATGAACGTATCCAATTCTTTTTTGAACCCAGTTATATTACTGGCCATCACAACATCCCATGGCAATGACTTCCACAGCCTTGTTGTGTGGAAAAAAAGTACTTTCTCTTGTTTGTATTAAACCTGCTGCCTTTTAATTTCATCAAGTGACCCCTGTTTTTTGTATTGTGTGAAAAAGTAAATAACACTTCTTTCTTAATTTTTTCCACACTGCTAACTTTCTATAGACCTCTATCATATCCCCCCTTAGTCCTCTGTTTTCTAAGTTGAACAGCCCTAATCTTTTGAGTCTCTCCTCATATGAAAGCCGTTCCAAACTCTTGGCCATCTTTGTTGCCCTTCTCTGAACCTTTTCCAGTTCATCTATATTCTTTATGTGAGAGGGACCACCAGAATTGGACACAGTATTGAAGGTGTAGGTGCCATGGATTTATATAATGGCATTATGTTATTTTCTGTCTTACTTTCTATCCCTTTCCTAATAGTTCCTAACATAATGTTTGCTTTTTTTTTACTGCTGCTGCACATTGATCTGAAGTTTCCAGAGAACTACCCATAATGATTTTAAGATCTTTCTTGGGTGGTAACAACTAATTTAGAATCCATTATTGTATATGTTGCTTATGTATAGTTGATGTTGGTAAATCAAGTGCCAAGGCTGTAGGTGTTAGCTAAGAACTGACAAACTCATAACTGGAAACCAAGCCAGCTCACCTATATGTTAGTTTTGTTCAGAACAGGTATTAGTCTTACAAGAATGTATTTAGTGTTTAGACTCTATCCAATGCTTGTAATTTGCTGCATGTATTAATTTCACTTGTAATGTCCATATTCCATTGCATCGGTCTTCACGGTTGAGGATGTGAGGGAGATTCCCAAACCTGAGCTATTCTTTTTTGGTGACAAATTTGAGGAACTGTTTCAGATTGAGGTGTCATTAGAGGAGATTTTGGAACAAATTAATAAATTAAACAGTAATAAGTCACCAGGACCAGGTGGTATTCACTCAAGAGTTCTGTAGGAACTCAGATGTGAAATTGCAGGACTACTAATTGTAGTCTGTAACCTATCATTTAAATCAGGTTCTGCACCAAATGATTGGACGATAGCTAATGTGATGCCAATTTTTAAAAAGGGCTCCAGAGGTGACCCCCGCAATTACAGGCTGGTAAGCCTGACTTCAGTATCAGGCAAACTGTTTGAAACTAAAGTAAAGAACAAAATTGTCAGACACATAGATGAACATAATTTGTTGGGGAACAGTCAACATGGTTTTTGTAAAGGGAATTCATCCCTCACCAAACTACTAGAATTCTTTGAGGGGATCAACAAGCATGTGGACAAGGGGGATCGAGTGGATATAGTATATTTAGATTTCAGAAAGCTTTGACAAGGTCCCTCACCAAAGACTCTTAAGCAAAATAAGAATTCATGGGATAAGAGAGAAGGTTCTCTCATGGATTGGTAACTGGTTAAAAGATAGGAAACAAAGGGTAGGAATAAATGGTCAGTTTTGAAAATGGTGAGAGGAAAATGGTACTGGGCCCAGTCCTATTCAACATATTCATAAATGATCTGGAAAAAGGGGTAAACCGTGAGGTGGTAAAATTTGCAGATGATACAAAACTACTCAAGATAGTTAAGTCACAGGCAGACTGCGAAGAGCTACAAAAGGATCTCTTAGAACTGGGTGGCTGGGCAAGAAAATGGCAGATGAAATTCAATGTTGATAAATGCAAAGTAATGCACATTGGAAAACATAATCCCAACTGTACATATAAAATGATGGGGTCTAAGTTGGCTGTTACCACTCAAGAAAGAGATCTTTGCGTCATTGTGGATAGTTCTTTGAAAACATCCACTCAGTGTGCAGCGGCAGTCAAAAAAGCGAACAGAATGTTGGGAATCATTAAGAAAGGGATAGATAATAAGACAGAAAATATATTGCCTCTGTATAAATCCATGGTACGCCCTCATCTTGACTAATGCATGCAGTTGTGGTCGCCCCATCTCAAAAAAGATATATTGGAATTGGAAAAGGTTCAGAAAAGGGCAACAAAAATGATTAGGGGTATGGAACGGCTGCTGTATGAGGAGAGATTAATAAGACTGGAACTTTTCAGCTTGGAAAAGAGACAACTAAGGGGGGATATGATAGAGATCTATGAAACCATGATTGGTGGGCAGAAAGTAAATAGGGAAGTGTTATTTACTCCTTCTCATAACACAAGAAATAGCAGCCACCAAATGAAATTAATAGGCAGCAGGTTTACAACAAACAAAAGGTAGTATTTTTTCACACAACGCACAGTCAACCTGTTGAACTCCTTGGCAGAGGATGTTGTGAAGGATAAGACTATAGCAGGGTTCAAAAAAGAACTAGATAAATTCATGGAGGATAAGTCCACCAATGGCTATTAGCCAGGATGGGCAGGGATGGTGTCCCTAGCCTCCGTTTGCCAGAAGCTGGGAATGGGGGATGGATCATGTGATCATTTCCTATTCTGTTCATTCCCTCTGGGGCACCTGGCATTGGCCACTGTCAGAAGACAGGATGCTAGGCTAGATGGACCTTTAGTCTTAACCAGTATGGCCATTCTTATGTTCTTATGCCATAAGGAAATATGCAAGATTTGCTTTATAACATTGAAAATGTTTGCTCTGAATTTGTGAACCCAGGCACCAGAATTGTGCCCCACAGCCATCCAAATGGACTGTAAAAAATTAAGTAGGCCATTATAAGACCAAAGGTTTGTTAACTGCGACATCCACTCATGGAGAAGTACATGCAGAAGGCCTTGTCCCATCGACTTGAATGCTGGAAGAGGGAAATAAAAATAGTTGACATGAAGATTTTTTATCTCTTTTGCTGTTTGAATTTTCACAGGGCCAGAGATCCCCAGGGATTGCCTCTGGGTCCTCTGTGGAAGATATTTTGAATAGATAGATCTCTACAACTCTATCACTTTTAGGATTTAGATTGCAGTTCCTTTGTGTGTATATGTTTGCTTGCTTTAACCTGTAAATAACTTTATTTTTTTTTCCTAGTTAATAAACCTTTAGGTAGTTTGTTACAGGATTGGCTAGAAGAGTTGTCTTTGGTGTAAGATCTAGGATACCAATTGATCTGGGGTAAGTGACTGTTCTCTTGGGACTGGAAGCAACCTGAATATGTTGTGATTTTTGGTGTAAGTGACCATTTATCACTAAATCCTTCTTGCCTGGTGGCAAGATAGATTAGAAAGTCTAGGGGGGCTGTCTGTGATTCCATGGAAAGACGGTTATAGTGATTCAGGAGTTCACGTTTGTCACTGGCTTCAGTGGTGGGTTAGCCATGAGGCCCAGGTCCAGGGGCCCCCGCCGACTGGGGGGCCCCAGGCTGTCCCCGTCCCCAGCAGAAGCCACAGGTCAGGGGAAACTACCGCAGCATCCTCCACCCTGCCCTGTCCCTGGCACGTTTTTGCTGTAGGGACCCACAAGATTACATATATTTCCACCCCTACCATATCCAATTTCATAGGGTGATATAAGGATAGCTGATGTGGTTCTAGGAGAGTTTAAGGGAGCAAGGATTTTGAATTGGCAAAGATGGCTGTCTCTGTGTTGTTCAAGCATGCCTATTCTGTGGTCCCTTCTGGTTAATTTAGGTTGTCTCAATGTATATCTTAAGAATTAGTTATTTACATGATAAATAATACAAATATTATTATTAATTTGTATTATCATAGTGCCTGCCTCTCTAATTTATCAGCACTCTTTCAAATTAGGAAACTAGCTGTGGATTCTGAAAACAGGGTACCCCTTCTAGGATTTAAAGGCTTGTGTAAACTATGGTTATTGCATAATATCCTAGTGTTTCTTGAGAAGGATTGATGGAATTTGATTAATTCACGAAGCAGAGGGAGCCACTGGTTTGCCCAGTCCACACTTTAAGGAACTACCTGGCTGCAAGGTTTTAGAGACGAGAAAGTTGATTGATTCCCAGGGATAGTCCGTTTCATTTTTCTTTGGCTATCTCTAGATCAGTTTGGAATCCATTCCAGATTACTTAATCTCAGTTGCAGAGGTCCCTGTTACTTTAGCATGTTCTGGAGTTTTGATTTCAGAAGCCCTTCCATCCTGGGCATTGAACATATGGATTTGAAGCCAGAGCATTATACAGCTTGACCTGGGAGGTGAATTCTCAATGTTGTTGCAAAAAGGAGGTCTTTGAATTTGCTAGGAGCAGGACCGGCTCTAGACACTAGCTTGGGGCTGCACAATTCCAGGGGTGGCATTATAATCATAGAATATCAGGGTTGGAAGGGACCTCAGGAGGTCATCTAGTCCAATCCCCTGCTCAAAGCAGGACCAATCCCCAATTTTTGCCCCAGATCCCTAAATGACCCCCTCAAGAATTGAAGTCACAGCCCGAGTTTAGCAGGCCAATGCTCAAACCACTGAGCTATCCCTCTTCTCCCCCCTCAATGCCACCTTTTTTTTTTATTTTTTTTTATTTTTTTTTTTTGCTTCTTGAACAGTTCCAGTTGCGCTCTTGGAGCTTGGGGCGGCAATTTTTTTGCTTGGGATGGCAAAAAACCTAGAGCAGGCCTGGCTAGCAGATAGATATTTTCTGCACAAGGAGAATATTCAGGCTTTTTTCACTGATACTGGGTGAATTTATCCAAATTAGATTTGAACATCTTGAATCTTGATATTCTAATGTAGTAAACATTTTGATATTTTTTCTGCTGTGTAAAGGAAGGGTGAGTGCAAAAAAGCCATGGGTTGGTTACTTCCTATATTGAATAGTCCATTGCTAATGTGGGAGGAATATTAATAGGAAGAGGAAGAATCTACATGCCTTCATAGCTGTGCATGCTGTTGGGAGGACCTTTAACATTCACAAAGTAAGTTTGAACATCTATGTAGATGAGATACGTATTCACTTTCATGATGGATTCGATCTACCCTGAGAACGGTCTCTTGTGTGACAAATGTGCTCAAGACAGGTCTGAGACGGAATCCTGGAAAATAGTTGTAGGAACATATGGTAAAGCCTCTATCTGCAGTAGTTCAGTTGGGCAAGGGCAATCTGTGTCTACTGTTTGTATTTTTTCTTGTTTAAAGTTGTGGTATTTTCCTCCCCTTCTCTCAAATATCATGTCTGTCTCATGATCTGACAGTGTCAAATAATTAATACTGTTGTGGCTTTAAATTTCAAACTAAGTTGTCAATATTTGAATAATATAGCTAGGGAAGTTACTCGGGGGAAAGTTGCCTTTGGAGAGAAGAACAGAGACTGGTGGGAAGACACTGTGTTAACCCAGCAAATGAATGGTCAGATATAACAGGGCTTTTCTTCAAGGAAATCTGAATCACCATTACAGATAAAATGCTTTTTTTGTTGTTGTTATATTTTAGTGAGAAGATAGCTAATTTAATTGTCCCCCCCCACACGTTGGGGACATTTAAAATGGAAACCAAGATTTTTTGGGCGTGGTTGTAAAAGCTTGTTGAAATCTTTTGTATATGCCAAAATATGTTTTATTAATTTAAGCTAGCCAAAGAATACTTGTGCCTTTGTAAAAGTATTTTTCCTTTAAAGAAAAAAATAATCCTTCTGAGCTGAGAAATTAAATGCAAGACAAAATAAAAGATGCTGAGACTTTAGCTGGTGTTTTATTAAAAATCCCGTCGAAGGGTACAATAATGCAGAAATATTTATAACAACACAAATAGTAATGTTTCTGTTATTACTTGACTTTTTTTTTTACTTTTGTAAGCTTTTTTAAGATCAGTGTTGATGTGTGATAGTATACAATCAAAGGTTTTGTTTTTCTAATTTTGGTTAGTTGACTGTGGGAAAAAATTTTCATCTTTATTTTAACAACTTTTCATAGAAGGCTGTTGTATTTTCCACTATAAAAGCCATTAAGATACTTTCAATATGAAAGTAATTGAATTCAAAATTTTTACTCTTCTGACATATGACAGTATTTGTGCGGTGGTGGCACTTGTCCATTTTGGATTATTTTCTGGTTATGAATATTATACAATTTCTTGTTAGTGAATTACAGTATGATGTATGGCATACTTGAAATGGTATATGAACAGTATATAGTGGGGAAATTGCAATTTTTTTTTGGTTTATCTCTCAAACTTTCATACCTTTTGGAGAGAGGGGGAAGTAGTGTAACAAGCAACTCAAAAAAAGCATAAGGGTAACCTTGAAAAATTACAGGGAAATTTCCACAACAGATACACTAGTAATGCTGGTTTAATAATGATTTCCTGTCATGAACTATTTTTATCATATGCCTGCTCTCTGACGTGGCATTCTATTTAACGTTTTTGAGAGCCATGTTTTAATCAGATTAAGCTCAAGGAAACCGATAGGTATCTGTTTGGCTCATGGCTTCTGCTTCTGTTTCTTATTTAGTCATAAGACTATTGTTGCTGGAATCTTTTTAAAACACATTTTGCTTGAATTGCAGCAGGAGTGCAGATTATACTGTGCAAGTCTTAAGGCTGTGTGTCAGTGGTTTTCATGATATATGCACAAAGTGCATTACAGATTTTTTTTTTTTGTAAATTTTAAAAGACTAATACAAAATGTGTTTCTTTCCTCTAGGTGATTAAATAGCTAGAAATAACCATCTATTTTTAGTTTCAAACAAACTGATGTTTCTTAGGAACAAACTAACCAAAAACAATGTTAGGAAAGACTGATACTGAATAATACTGCATTCTAATCTCCTTATGTAAAACAAAAATCCTTAATAAAACAGCAGATATTCTGAAGTCATTTTATCTGGTGTGCAACATGAATAATCTGTTTCATACGTTAGATGTCATGACTATAAAATGTTACTCTTGATAAAACTATTTTAACTTCAATATTTTTATGTAGTCATTTTATTAAGTTAAATCAAGCAAAAAGTTTATGAGAAAGATTATTAGTTATGTTGTCCAATCCTTTGTGTGCATTGGACATTCAGCAACTGATCCAACAAGGTGCTGAGTGTTTTCTATGAGCTGGTGACTACTCTTGACTCCTAGTGAATTTAGTGTCTCACCAAATGTTGTTGGCACCCAGCAGGATTAGGGTCATGGGGCCGGATTTAAAAAAAACACTGTATGTATTTGTGCTCATAATTTTAAGTGCACAAATTAAGTAAATATGTGGCTAATGACCCATTTGGCATGTGCAAATACAGATTTTTGCTCTCACAAAAAATAAAGGCTGTGTTGAGACCTTTTTTAAAAAGTTTTGTTTATACAGTATATACCTCCATTGAAGCATTTACTTGATTGGTATTCTGGAAATCCAGTAACCAAAGAGTTAATACATGTAATTTGTTTCTTTACAGACTAAGATTAGTTGTCCTTAAAAAATGGGCATTAACTCATTATGCAAGGAAATTCTAAGGAAAAAAATAAAAATTATTTTATTTAACATAGTAATAATTTCTCTTTCTAAATTTTGAAACCACAATATAGAAAGTACATATAGGATCAAATTCTTCTCTTGAATGTCTCCCCTCAGATCACACTGGAGTAAGTGGGGTTTGTACATGTGTATCCAAGGGCAAATTTGTAATCTTCAATAATTTATGCCAGTCCTATTGCTTGTTTTTTTTTAAATATAGACAAATTAAAACACAGATTTTTAAAATAAGTTTCATGTGAAAATAATAGCTATGGGAGATTTAAACATAATAATATGCTGATTTCAGTGCCTTAAGAGAATGTCTTTTAGACTGTGATAGGGCATATGTGATGGTTACTGATTTGCTGGTAGGATGCAGTCAATTGAGCTGGTATAGTACCATATATTAGTCTAAATAGTGATTGACTATGTTAACCATTATGGAGAGATGTGTGCTATACAATATGATACTACATATTGGAAGGCTAGAGGAAGCCCCCATAATTTTAATTTGGGTACTTGGGGCACTGACATAAATTTTTTGAAGCATTTACTAAAACAAACATTCTCAAATCTTGTTCCTCTGGTTTTATAGTAGCATTGCCTGAAAGCATTTCAGGCAAAATGATCTTTGGAAAATGGCTTATGAAGTGATGATGATTTTAGGGATGTATTGTAATTTTGCTATACTTGTCAAAAATTAACATTGGTGAAATATTTCATACATATGCTGTAGGTTGCATTTCAGGTGAACTTAAATAGTTAGGAGCACAATAAGCAAATGTGTACTTTTTGAAATTTTGACTGAATCTTACAACATTTGTTGAAATCCTTACAAGATATTCATCTATTTGTAGCATCATATAGGTCTGTCTCCCCATCTGTCTCTGTTTTTCATGTAGACTAGGTTCTGATACTTTTTTTCCACTTTAGTACTTACTCATTGAGCCCGCTATATTGCCATTTCTATAACAGTTCTTTGTCCTCCAGCTTTTATTGATCATTTGTGATTAAAATACAAGATTTTTTTCTGAGGGAAAAACTTTACAAGCAATCAATAGGTTTAGTTTAATTTAGACTTAATTTAACTATGTTTAACTGAACCCATGTATGTCCTATGAAATAATTATAGTAATAACACAGTGTGAAGCCAAAATCTGAGGAACAGGAAGAAGAATATGGAATATTCTAGTTCAGTGCATTATCTTCTGACATGTAACCTTTCTGCTGGGCCAGATTTATTAAGGAATTTATATGACTTTTATCTTTTATATGTAACTACTCATCTCAGGTTCAGAGTCCCTACTAATAAATCCTTATTTAACAGGATATCCCTGAGACTGTCTCTCTCTCTCTCTCTTTTTTTTTTTTTTTTTTTTGACTAAAATAGTCTCATCTGGTTTAACTAAAATCTTTGCATTACTTGGCCGTGGTTTCTTTTGTATGTGGTGCTTAGAGCTCATTGAAGCTCAAACGCTACAGGAAATGCAAATCATGCAAATCATCCTCACACTGACGATGTACAGTGGGGTGATTGAATGGCAGTATGTATGGCTCGTGGGCTGACCACATGAAAGGAGTCATTTAAAGACCAGATGAGCTAAAGCTGGGTTAAGTTAAACTATGTGTGAACTTCAAAGCTTATAGAATAGCATCCTTTTTAAAAATAAAATTTATTTTATTAATAACACCTGCAGCAAGTTTTAAATAGTGAGGAAATAGATGGATGCACATTACATTAAATATATATCATATTTAACTCAGAAGAGAAAACATTTTTTTAAAACTCAGGTATGCCAAAATGTATGTATCATATGTTTTCTTTCATTTTTCTATGCAGGCAAGATTATTGGGCCCTCCATATATGGGTGTGGGTGGGAGGGAGTTTGCTTAAAGCATTTTCTGTTTTTTGTTTAGAATTTTTAAAACAGCTTTAATTTTATAATATTTTGTAAAAATATTGTGTCATAGTTTTTTCAGTGCTATTGAGGGGGTCTTTATTAAGAGGTTATCAATTTAATTCAATAGTTGCACATTTATTGGATTCAGTATACGCAGTGGCAGCAAAGACAGAAGTTATGTTGGTTCAAGTTTTCTTTTTTGTTTTTTAACTTGATTTGATTATTGTTTGTGAAACAGGGTTGAATTTAATATGCAGAAAATGTATGAGGACAATTAGAGTAAGGAAAAACATTGAGATATAACTTATTCTCTTACATTAGAATCAAAATCAATAAAGAGTGAACAATTAAAATAAATTAAAAACAGTCATTTCCACTGCTGCTTGTCACCATATGTATTGGCACAGGTGACTGTGGTTAGATTGGCAGTCTTAAGAGGAGT
The DNA here is from genome assembly GCF_009764565.3 of Dermochelys coriacea. NCBI lineage: Eukaryota > Metazoa > Chordata > Testudines > Dermochelyidae > Dermochelys > Dermochelys coriacea. The sequence continues at coordinate 24,100,664 of NC_050078.2, read as the reverse complement.
CTAGAAACATGATTTTCTTTTTCAATCATTACCATTTTTTAAAAAACCTATTCAGAGTTAGATGCAACACACACAACGGAAGGTTGAGAAAAGTGTGTCTAGGACCTGAACCTGTAAACTTTATTGTGAGTAATCATTGCTCACACACTTTGCCCCACTGAGTAAGGGCATCTATCATTAGTAAGGTTTGCAGGGTCATGAACTATAATACACATTTCCTATTGGGTGTTCTTTTTGATTCATCTTTTTTCAAATCCTCCCCAATTCATCTTTGAACAGATGTTTGTTATTTTTTTTCCTATTGATACCTTTGGCAGTTTGCTTCATGATTTAAACATGTGTGTAATTCTGTGAAATTCTATTTTCATGTCTTGCAGACTAGTTTGCTCCTTTCCTTTAAACTCAGTCCATGGTCTCTTGTTTAGAATAAGATTTATTTTCAAACAGTTTGTTAAAGTAAGTTCATTCCTTTCCTTTATTGTATTGTATAACTCAGGTCAGCTCCAGGATTATGGTAATCTGGGGTTTTAGACAGTGGCTGTGCCATGTGCAGTGGCTGTGCCATGACATTCCACCCCTCCTCCCCGCCCCACCATACATACCATGACCCTGTCCTTTCTTAGGGTTGTAGGGGGCTGCCTATGCAAGAACTTTTGGTGGGGGTCCACCACCATTCCTCTTTGGACAGGTCCCCTCACACACACAATCCCATTCTGTGATGTTGTTTTGGGCCCCCAAAGAACCAGATTAACAACCTGTAAAAGGAATTCGGCAGTTTATACCTCTCAGAGCTGTTGGTTTTAGAGTATCTGCAAATGCAGAGAGTCTTCTCAGCACTGGGTATACTTGGGTCATGTTGACAAGGTTTTCTTCACTAAATAGGGCTAGATGCACAGTTTAAAAAAATGAAAGCGAGATCCTGAACTCATCACAGGATTGCAGTTACTGGGTCGTTTCTCAACCCTGCTTCATGTATTTCCTCATCTCAGGTGTGTGGCAAACATAATCATATCTCTCGAGTATGATGCTGTGTATAGATTTTTAGAGATAAGTGGTGAATAGCATTATGTCTCTTAGATTAGAATTTGTCCTCCAATCTCCTTCTGAACTAGAAACACAAATTTGTTTTAAATCTTAATTTTTTTACCTCTACCAAATCCCATTTTCCCTCTTAATTAAGGTCTGATCCAAAGGCCACTGAAGTGAATGTAAGTCTTTTAACTGACTTTGGGCTAGGGTTCTAAATTAAAAAAAATATATATAAGCTATTTAAAGTTGAGGCTGTCACTTGGCCATCAAGTCACTCTGCTGGGCCACAGGTGTTGCAGAGGCCTCAAATTAGTAAGGTCGCATACAATATCAGACATACTGTAATATCAGGGTACAATATGGATTATGTTTTTGTAAAACGAGATAAAATGGCTACTGACCTTTTTTAATCATAGCAGTGTCAGCAGATAGTATGGCTGTGCAGCCCAAATTCCTGTTTCTCCCTTCCCACTTTTCTTCTTATCTTCTTGATGATACTCAAATGACCCTAAAATATATGTTCCCCATTTTTAATTCTTTCTAGTCCCCATGGACTTGTCTAAAGGTAGTGTTGTTTCTTGGGCCAGTGACTCATGGACATGGGAAATATTATTTTCCTGAACCTTTACCATGATATTTCTCCTACACTGATTTCATTGTAACATAGCAATATCCTTCAAATTCAGAACTCCTGCATGGTAGCCTGTTGTTGACCTGCTGAGCATACATTTATACTTCTAACACACACACCTAATTTAAAGTGATATTAAGAATAAGAAGAAGCAAGGAAAGATAATACTGAACTACCTACTTGTCCCTAGATATTGAAAAACGTATCGCCAAATGCTGTGATATCCAGATACAACAGATTACAGAAAAAACAGAAAGGAATTGTCACTTTTTCATTTATAATAATTTAATGTAGCTTGTTAATTGTTTTTATATTTAAGAGTGAGGAAATAAAGTAGAGATCCTGTAAATATCTGTCCCTTAGAGTTCAAGATTTTATAAAGGTCTTGAATTCTGCAGTAAATTTCTTTCCTTTCTTCCAGAAAATATACTAAAGATGTAGAGAGAAAATTAATCCCATACAGTCTTAGAGTTACCGATTGTCCAGAGTTTTTTAAAAAGGATCATTACACTTTCCAAAGATTATCTCCAGTTACCTTGACAAACATCTTGATAAAGATTTGCTTTTCAAGACACCTTAAAATGATACTGTATGCATTCCAAGGCATTGTTGGAAAAACTGTTGTTTGGAGAATGTGATCGAAAATATCTCATTAAAACTACTCAGTTTTTATGGGTAGTAGAAGTTGGCAACTAAACAGTTCTATCAGCTTCCTGTGATCTTTTTTTCAAAATGGAAAAGACTCATTCATTCTTCTGGTACAGCAAATTAAATATCTTCAACAGTTGTCATGGTCATAGTTTCAAATAGTTCAAGTTAGGATATTACTACTTCACAGATATATATTAGAGTGCGGTAGAACAAAAGCAAAAAATAATATAAGAAATCTGAAGACATGAGATATTGAGTTGCTGTGGTCTTAAAGATACAGACTGAATGTCCTGTATACCAGATCTGAAGAAGAGCTCTGTGTAGTTTGAAAGCTTGACTCTTCGATCAACAGAAGTTGGTCCACTAAAGGATATTACCTTACCCATCGTGTCTGATTCAAGAAAGCATTCAGATTCTATGATGATTAGGGACATATAAATACATGGATGAATAGCCACATATAGATCCTTCTAAAATTACAGATGAATTGAACAGTGGTTATTGATAAGACATAGGCATGGTATTATGGTTTGAACACTGGATTGGAATACAGGAAATTCTGAGTTCTAATCAGAGTACTGATTCCCTCTGTGGCTGTAAACTAGCCACTTAATACCTGAGCCTCAGGTTGTGTATATGAGAAATGAGGATAATAATGCTGACAGTGAGCACACTTTAAATGTGTCCTTTTACTGTTAAGTAAGGCATTAAAAATATGAGCAGATATTCCCTTATACGTAAAATAGTTCTTTTAATGCCTTATTTAATGGTAACAAATTAAAAGGGAACAGCTTAAGGACATCCACTGTATTGTATCTACCTCTCAGGGATGTTGGAATAAATATTTGTTTGTAAAACACATGGAAGTTTAAAAACATTATACAAGTACTAATTATTATTTACAGAATGAGCAAATCTCAAAATGTTCCAAAGCTGAGCTTTAGTTTGCTTACTCAGCAAATTGGGTTGAAAATTTAATAGGAACAAAATTCAAAGCACTACCATTTCCAATCTGCACCACAAGTGCTGTGAGAACAACCTTTCTTGTGATATTTTTGCATGTCTGGTTTCTTTTGTGTCTAAATGGAAGAATTGCAAGGGAATGTGCAAAAAAAAAAAAAAGAGAGAGAGAGAGAGAGATTCCATATATTTTAGAACTTATGAAAGGTTTGGCTTGAGTCAGGTTCTAGAAATGGGTGAAAGAGTTGGGGGATTATTTTTTTTTTAAATTAGCTCATCCATCCGTATGGTAAATGTATATTGCATACTAATGTAGATGAAGTAGTCTCTATCTATCTTGTTGGATTTTTAACCATGAATTAGAGAAAAATTAAATAACAGGTTAATATTTTTAAAAACTTTGAAAGGATTCAATGTTGTTTTCATACATTTTAAGTTAGCAGTCTTTCTTTTGAGACTAACACTTGCTGTACAGGCAGTCCTCGACTTTACGACTTTCGAATTACAACAAACAGCACTTACGACGTTTCTGAAGTGACCCCCTGATTCGACTTATGATAATTGGTTTCGGCTTTACTATGCTCAGTCCTAGCAAATGGAGTGTATTGCGGTTCCGAGTTACGTTTTGACTCACAGCGCAATTTTCAGGAACCAATTATGTCGTAAGTCCGAGGACTGCCTGTATTCTTCTTTGAGCAATCTTTGATCATTTGGTTTCTGAATTAAAGTTCTTATCTTTCAGATTTATGTATTTAACACTTCTCTTCTTCCTCCATATCCTCTGCTGTATTTCTCTGATACTCTCTGTCCTTCTGGTTGGTCCCCTATCCCCAGTGTCGGCAGCACCAGATGTAGTAGTAGTTGCAAAACAAGCTGCCTTTCTTTTCACACTCACTCTCTTTTTCTATCTTAGTAGGGTTGCTGTAGCGAGAGATTTATCTTACCAGAGCATATGAGATAAAATGGTCAGTCACTATAGATCAGTGGTTCTCAAACTAGGGCCGCTGCTTGTTCAGGGAAAGCCCCTGGTCGGCCAGGCCAGTTTGTTTACCAGCCGATCGCGGCTCCCACTGGCAGCGGTTCACCACTCCAGGCAAATGGGGGCTGCGGGAAGCGGCGCGGGCCGAGGGATGTGCTGGCCACACTTCCTACAGCCCCCATTGTCTTGGAGCAGCGAACCGCGGCCAGTGGGAGCTGCGATCAGCCAAACATGCAGACGTGGCAGGCAAACGAAGTAGCTGGGCCTGCCAGGGGTTTTCCCTGAACAAGCGGCAGCCCGAGTTTGAGAACCACTGCTATAGAGTACACTAAAAAGTGTCAGAGTAGCAGCCATGATAGTCTGTATCCGCAAAAAGAAAAGGAGGACTTGTGGCACCTTAGAGACTAACAAATTTATTTGAGCATAAGCTTTCGTGAGCTACAGCTCACTTCATCGAAAATACAGTGGGGAGATTTATATACACAGAGAACATGAAACAATGGGTGTTTCCATACACATTGTAATGAGAGTGATCAGGTACCAGCAGGAGAGCGGGGGAGAGGAGGTACCTTTTGTAGTGATAATGAAGGTGGGCCATTTCCAGAAGTTGACAAGAACGTCTGAGGAACAGCAGGAGGGGGCGGGAGGGGGGGGTTAATAAACATGGGGAAATAGTTTTACTTTGTGTAATGATCCATCCATTCCCAGTCTTTATTTAAGCCTAAGTTAATTGTATCCAGTTTGCAAATTAATTCCAATTCAGCAGTCTCTCGTTGGAGTCTGTTTTTGAAGTTTTTTTTGTTGAAGAATTGCCACTTCTGGTCTGTAATTGAGTGACCAAAGAGATTGAAGTGTTCTCTGACTGGTTTTTGAATGTTATAATTCTTGACGTCTGATTTGTGTCCATTTATTCTTTTACGTAGAGACTGTCCAGTTTGGCCAATGTATATGGCAGAGGGGCATTGCTGGCACATGATGGCATATATCACATTGGTAGATGCGCAGGTGAACAAGCCTCTGATAGTGTGGCTGATGTGATTAGGCCCTATGATGGTGTTCCCTGAATAGCTATGTGGAGTTAGAGTTGGCAACGGGCTTTGTTGCAAGGATAGGTTCCTGGGTTAGTGTTTCTGTTGTGTGGTGTGTGGTTGCTGGTGAGTATTTGCTTCAGGTTGCAGGGCTGTCTCCACAAAAGAAAAAGGACACTAAACTATCTAAATTACTACATGCCACAAGGGGCCACAACAGTGGTTCCCTTAACCCACCCAGCAATATTGTTAATCTATCCAACTATACTCTTAGCCCAGCAGAAGAATCTGTCCTATCTCGGGGCCTCTCCTTCTGCCCCTCCACCCCACGAACATGATTCAGTTCTGTGGTGACCTAGAATCCTATTTTCGACGTCTCTGACTCAAGGAATATTTCCAACACGCCTCTGAACAACATACTAACCCACAGAAACCTTCCTACCAACACTACAAAAAGAAGGATTCTGGGTGGACTCCTCCTGAAGGTCGAAACAGCAGCCTGGACTTCTATATAGAGTGCTTCCACTGAAGTGCATGGGCTGAAATTGTGGAAAAGCAGCATCACTTACCCCATAACCTCAGCCATGCAGTTCACAATGCCATCCACAGCCTCAGAAACAACTCTGACATCGTAATCAAAAAGGCTGACAAAGAAGGTGCTATCGTCATCATGAATAGGTCGGAATATGAACAAGAGGCTGCTAGGCAGCTCTCCAACACCACTTTCTACAAGCCAATACCCTCTGATCCCACTGAGGGTTACGAAAAGAAACTACAGCATTTGCTCAAGAAACTCCCTGAAAAAGCACAAGAACAAATCTGCACAGACACACCCCTGGAACCCCGACCAGGGGTATTCTATCTGCTACCCAAGATCCATAAACCTGGAAATCCTGAACGCCCCATCATCTCAGTCACTCGCACCCTGACAGCAGGATTGTCTGGCTATGTAGACTCCCTCCTCAGGCCCTACGCTACCAGCACTCCCAGGTATCTTCGAGACACCACTGACTTCCTGAGGAAACTCCAATCCATCAGTGATCTTCTTGAAAACACCATCCTGGACACTATGGATGTAGAAGCCATCAGGAACAGTATACCCGATAATGTCACGGCAAACCTGGTGGCTGAACTTTGGGTGCCCCCTCCCGCTGTTCCTCAGACATTCTTGTCAACTGCTGGAAATGGCCCACCTTGATTGTCACTACAAAAGGTTCCCCCCCACCCCGCTCTCCTGCTGGTAATAGCTCACTTTAAGTGATCACTCTCGTTATAGTGTGTATGGTAACACCCATTGTTCCATGTTCTCTGTGTATATAAATCTCCCCACTGTATTTTCCACTGAATGCATCCAATGAAGTGAGCTGTAGCTCATGAAAGCTTATGTTCAAATAAATTTGTTAGTCTCTAAGGTGCCACAAGTCCTCCTTTTCTTTGTACTAAAAAGTGTGTTGCATATATAGATTCAAAGCAATGCAAAATGTATTTAATGTAGCTGAGGAGGAACTTTTATTGTGTGATCCCATTTCCAGACTCTTAATTCTGGACAAATTTTCCTTCAGGATGGAAATTAAATATTTTTGGATAGTTTGGTTAAATTTTGTTTGGTCATTTTTGTGCACTTTGCTAAGTTTGAAAAATTTTGATTGCAAACAATCAATGATTGATAATAATATACAGTTTATATAGAATATAACATTCCTTATTGATTTACTTTTGATCTGGGCCAAGTTCTATCCTCAGATCCCAACCTGTATTATTTTTAATGTTTGATTACTGTTTAAAAAGTGATGAAAAAGGATATAAATGTAAAATATTATATATAACTATATGGTTGAGATTTTGCATTGACAAAAATCAGGGCATTTAAAGTTATGATTCCCACTGCAACTTCAATTACATATATAGTATGTATTAAGATAGAAATGTTATCACTCTATGAAGTAATAACAAATATTACATATGCATGAAGGGGCTTTATTACAGTTGAGGAGAACCATACTTTGAATTTCCTGGTATTTTCATGTGTAAAATCTCACCATAATGTGTAACATAGATTTTCAATTATTACAGCTACATTTTGTGCACGTATATATTAAAAGCATTTTCATTAATATCTGATTTTTTTCTATACTTTTCGAATGCACTGCAATGTTGCCTGTTACTGACAAACTTCTGATAGCGATCATATGCCTCTAAAGAGAGAACTTCCTCAAGCAATATATCCACATGAAAACAGTTTGGAGATGCTCATGTTCTTTCTCTGTCTCTCTCTCACATGTTACATTTTGGCACATCATAGAAGCAGGTAGCATATCTACTACCTGCTGTTGAAAGTGTTGAAGATACTGAATTATTTATTCTATCTTCTACACTATCCAAAATCGTTTTGGGTAGTTTGACACATCACGGTCTTCCATATGGATACTTCATGGTGACAGAGTTGCCAGCTGCTCAAGTTTTGTGACAATCTCAGTTTTTCAAGGACTGTGTTAGTTTTCTTGGGAGAATCCTGCTTTTCTTAAGACCCCCATTCTTGTACAGGGGTAACAACCTTTAGGGTAGACACATAGGGGTGTCAATATTTGTGAAAATTAGCTACAAAAGAGTTAGCTGCCACAAAATTTTTTTAAAAGGCATTTGAGTTATCTTTAGGGTTTTAGATGCTCAAATTTCATTTCAGAGTAACATAATATTAGAAAAACTTGAAATACATTTTTCACAAATAATGCGCTCCTATCAGCAACAGCCTTCAAACTTCTACATAGTGTTTGGAGATCAAGATGCAGAATTGACATAAAAAACAATCACTCACCTGATATGTTTGAGTGACACCAGAATTGTAAAACTGCTTAAAAAGGTGCTTGAGGCCCTGATCCTTTTCTGTTCTTAGAATATTCAAGATGCGACAGGAGATTGTTAAGCTGGACTTCTTATCCAAAAGCAGAAAATGTATTAGTCCTTTAAATGGAGTAATGATTTTAATTGTGCAAAACTGCAAAAACATTGAGAATCAGCATTGGTCTGAATTTGCCCTATGTTTATGAACTTATGGCTTGTTAGAACTTTATGGTGTTTCTGTACTGCCCATTTAAAACTTGCACAATCTTTTTGTGGCGGGGCTGGAGGTGAGGGGGATCTGTTTTTGCTGCTGTTTGCTGCATTTTGAGTTTAACCTGGTTCACTGGGCTAAGTCTTCGAGGAAGTCAGATGCTGTGGTATAGAAAGGCCATTGATACCACTTCTGGTTCTAGTGACCGCTATGTAAACCCAAACCAGAACCATGTAATTGGTTCACTGTGAGATTTAACCATGAAAAAATAGGGAACTAGATGAAATGTAGAGCCTAGAAATTAGAGGCACTATTCAGCACTCTGTGTCTGCCCTTTGTAGACTCTTTCTTGATGAATTTGTGGATTTTTAAAAGCATGCACCCAGTGGTCTTTTCCCTGGCCTGTCTCAATGCACCTGTCTATTTTACGAAGAGGTAGAACTAGCTTCCCATTCTCCACTCCTCTTACAATGCTCCTCTTGCGCCTCATTGTGCAGAGGGCCTTGTACATGCCCTCTGCCAATGGTTAAATTTTACCTACTGGGAGTCCTCACCTGTTGATGTTGCACTGTATTTTGTGAACATTTTCTTAATTATTATTTATTCTTTATGGTACCTGAAAAGGATGAAGAAGCTGTGAAACCATGGCTTTTCCCTTCCATCATCCCAGCTATATCTGTTTGGTTTTGACCCTTTCTGTTTATTGAAGCAGAGGAGATTATGTATTTCATAGTGAGCAATCTGCCCTTAAAGTGAAAATGTGTATCTGTTAGTAATTAATTGTAGTCAAATATAATTACAAATCAGGAAGAAAACTATTACCATACTCTTAGTAAAATTCAGGACGCTTCAGTGCAGTTACCTAAAACAGAGAAAGCATTCTTTAAAGAATCTTTTGTTGAATATAGAAGTCATATCTCTAAAAGAATCTATTTCAAGCTTACTTCTTGATGTTATAGTTAAATAAAAAGTCTCTATCTAGTTAGCTCTTGTTTGAAATCCTTTTTCAGTGTCTCTTGAATCAGAGGGCACATAAAAAGTATAATATAGATTTAGGGCTATAGATTTTAGAGCTTGTGTAAATCAGTGTCAGAAATTAGTAGATTTGCACTCGCTGAAGATCTCACCCTTAAAATTGGAATCTGAGCTAAACTATAACTTGGCTTTATGTCTGATTGTATGAAAATATTATGGTGAGGTGCTGAATTAATATTCAGTGAACCAAAATAGCTGGGACTAAAGACAAAATAGTTAGCACATTTATCTGTCCACCTGAATTGTTAAAGGGTGAGATTTTCCATAGTGTACACCATTAGCATAATTCGTTTTCCATTGAAGTCAACAGTAGTCTTACTTTAAGGGCTTGTCTTCACCCACGGTGCTACAATGGCACAGCTGTACCACTGTAGAACTTTAGTGAAGATGCTTCTATGCCATCGGCATAGTTAATCCACTTCCAGTCAACATAGCACTGTCTACGCCGGGGGTTAGGTCGGTATAATTATGTCGCTCAGGAGTGTGCATTTTTCACACCCTTGAACGACATAGTAATACTGATTTACCGCTGTAGTGTACACCTGTCCTTATTTCTAATAGGAGCAGTTAGGTCAACACTGGGTGCTTTTGAAAATCCCATTCACAGTGCATATCCTTAATAGGTGTCTGAAGATGCATGCCTAAAGAGGGACAGAGTAGAGAACTGGGATATGCAACAGTGATTCTGGAAGACCATCACCAAAACCAACAAAAATAGTCTGAAGGGGACGGACAGGATTTTGCTCAGATACAGATGGGGTTGACGTATGGGAAATTTGGTTGGATGGAAGGGATGATGTACAGGAAATCCTTTTGAGTTTGCCACACAGGAAGTTCCTTACTTTTGCAAACTATATCCCGGGCCCATGTATTAATGGGACCAAGATTTCCCAATACACCAAGCAATGAGGCATAATAGTAGAAAATGTTCTTTTAACAAATACATCAAAAAGGCATTGGGCATTTAAATATTTTGCACATATAATGAATGGTACTGGACTACTTTGTACTGTCTTACAGCAAAAACAAAATAAAACCCTTTAAAATAAATGAATAAGTAGGAATCATGAATATTTACTACTTATATTTTCCTATGTACGTATAGTAATTACAACAAGAAGAAAAATATTTTTCTTTACAATTAATATTTGTAAATATTTATGAAAGTACATAATAAATAAATATGACAAACACATGGCCTAATTATGATGAAAGGGATGACAACCTTGTGACTTGTTCTGAAAAGTAAAGAACATTACAGTAGTAAGACATAATTATTTTTTGTAAACATTTCAAATACTTTCTTTATTTTAAAAAGCCCTTAATTTATAGAATATATTTTATAATATCTATAAGCCTTCTTGACAATAGTACATGCCACATGGGAAAGAAATTAGTTAATTTATTATTTATTATATTGTATATTGAAATATATCATCATTTATTAGTATTTATCATTGTTCAGAAATTCAAAGCCATGTTGTTTTAAGGAAAACAGAAAAGCTTTTTTATGTTTTATTGTAATTTATGCATTCTCAATATATGCACATAAAATATAACTTTTAGAAGAGGTCACATCCAAATTACATATGGTATTAAACCAAAATACCTCATCTAGTATACATTTAATTAATAAGAATATTTGATGTACAATTAATGTTTAATTTAAAAAGATAACATGAATCCAAATCCTCAGGCCCATGTGCACCTGAGTAGCTGGTCTGGTCTCATAAAAGCAGGGAGGGAGGAGTGGTCCCTAAAAGATATGAAGTCACTGCTACATCCCAGAGGCTAGTAGCCGCTTGTTCATCCTGACACACTTGCTCCCCAGGGAGAATCCAATTACGAGCGTACTACCACATTTCTCTGATATCATATTTTGCATGCTGGTGTATAAGAGGTCACTGTGGAACTGAGCTCGATGATGCGCATTGCTCTATCCAAATCTTGCCCCTACTTTTCTGTTCACACTGATCTCGGTGCAAAATTTGTCCCTTTAAAATAGTATTAATTACTCTAATATTTAGATATAGTTAATGTAATTTCGTAACAAAACTGTGCCCCATATTCTTCATAGATATTATTATGATATGCTTATGGCATTACTATGATGTATTTTATGCAAGATAGGTCATGTCAGATGTCCTTGAAAAGGCTATGATTTACTGACTATGACTATCCTATTTGTATGCTTGTATCATTTTGGTATCTGAAGTTAGGAATGTTATCTATGCATCTATTACAAATGTGTTTACACTTGGGGAATGCAAACTAGGCAGAATGCAATCAGTCTATATGACTGGCTGGGAAGGGCCATTAGAGAAAACAATAGGCATTAGAAGAAGTTCATTTCCCACTGGGAAGCCTTCCTGAGGATGCTACAGACAGCTTCCGAGTCATGGCTGCTATGACACTACAGAGGCATGTGACCTGATCACTTGGTACTGGACTACATCTTGGAATACCAGTGTTTTTCCACTGAAAGGCATGGGAACCAAACTTGGAGACAAAGGGTTCTTGCCATATGCAAAAGCTATTTAAGGCAGGGGAGTGACATCATCGAATCTCTTCACTGACTCCCCATCCAAAGAAGACTCTTGAAAACACCTGAAGAACAAGGACTGAACTGGGGGGAAGGGCTGAACCCAGGCTAGAGGAATTTCTAGCCTGTGAAAGGAATACCTGGGATTTAAGCTGCAAGCAAATACAGCTTGCCCTTTAAGAGCCTGCAGCCAGCTTAAATCATCATTTAGGTTGAGAATTTGCTACTCATATCCAATCTCTGTAGTATATTAATCTTAGATTGCATTTTTGTGTATTTGCTAGGTAATCTGCTTTGATCTCTTTGCTATCCCTTATAATCACTTAAAATCTCTCTTTTGTAGTTAATACATTTGTTTTTGCTTTATCACAAACCAGTGTGTGGAAGTTATAAGTTGGAGTTAAAAGCTGTTGTATATTTCTTCTCCACATTGAGGGTGGGAGGGAAATTTCATGAGCATATGCTGTACAGATCTCTGTGCAGTGCAAGACAGTATAATTTTTGGATTTACCCTCCAGAGGGGAGTGTGCACTTGAGTATCTGGGCAGTTCCTTCACTGAAGCCTTCCCATGCATAGCTGATCTCAAAATCTGTATGTAGTTGTAACTGTGTATGTCCCTACCTGTATGTGTGCTGGAGGGGTCTTGAGGGCTTGTCACACCAGTACACTGTAAAGGGAGTCCATTCTGGTGAGTTAGGCGGGCTCAGTGGTACCCCTGTTCCCACTGCGGGGGACCTGTCACAAAAACATAACCATCATTCATGATATGCCTCATTGACCAGTTACTATTTATTTGACTTGCAGTAGTACGCATAAGTCCTAATTCAGGATCAGGACCCCACTGTGCTGGGTTCTGTATAAATTCACATCTAGCCATGATCCTTGCCTTAAAGAGCTTGCAGTCAAATATATTATGAAATACAATGATATTTGGGATGAAACTGTATGAATGTTCAAAACTGTAGAACTTACACACCACATTAGGATTGGAAGTGAGGCTGTTTACCACATCCAATTGAAATTTTAGGAAGGAATTTTATCTAGAGATAGAATATAATAATCTAAATCGTAATTTGGGCGAAATACAGTAATCACCTCTAGTCTTGTGAAAAGTGTCCTGGGATTTTTAATTAGTACAGGAAGTCAAAAATCTCAAGACAAATCTCTTATCCAAAGAGTGCACCTCCAACATCACAGTGTCTTAAACATCCTGCAGTTGGATGTATCAATATAGATTCAAATGGCACCATCTAAAGAATATTCCTTCTTGGGTTTTCCCTAGAGGTTTCCTGTACAAGTACTGATCAAATATAATTCTGGATCATGAAATTGTAAGATCTATTATAATACATATATGGGAAGAGTTAACAGTGCCTACACTGATTTTCCTAAGTGTTGTGTGTTTCAATCACAAACTTTTTGCACAATCTTGCAAAAAGATATATGGACTTGAATCTCCACTCAGTTAAGGAGAGCTTTATGCTGCTGCTGTGAGCTCTAAATCTGCCACACCTTCTTCCCTCTTCAACACACCCTCTATTTTGCCACACTGGAGGTAGTGGATCCACCTTTGTGCTGACAAAAATATTTTGCCAGTTAATATAGACGTAAGTGAAATTTAAATGTAAAGCTTTTATATGTTACTGCTTTTCAGTGTTTTACTATAAAAAATTTAATAGACAGATCTATGCAGAACTCAGACTATCCTGTGCACAAATCATGGCCCTGATCCTTCAAATACCTAAGCATGTGCTTAACTTAGTTCACATAAGTAATCCCACTGAAGTCAGATGAGCTACTTTCAAGATTAAAGTTAAGCACAAGCTTATGTCTATGCAGGATGGGGGCTTGTAGAGTGTGTGTTTACTGGGCACTGAAGTCCAAAGTAGTTCAGCCTGTCTTTGAAGAGATGTTGCTGCTATATTTGGGATTAATTCTGGTTGTGTTGGAGAAGTGGTCATTTAAAACACTGCAAAATGCTTGATACACTTTGGGGTGATCACTAAGAGCAGATGGTTATTTAAGGAAGGTGGTCTTTAATGCAGGTTTCAGGGTAGTATGTACGGTAGTTATAGTGTAAAGAAATGTACTGTATGTATTATCATGTTTGTAGTCTTGATGGGTCTGGATAAGAATACCGTAATAGGAGTTTAAATGTACTTTTTGTGAGATGGTAAGCTAATGATGTAGCTGTTAATTTGAATTTAGCAGACATTTTAAATATAGGTTTCTCTTACAGAAACAAAAGATGCAATTTAAAGCTCTTTGGTGGTCTAAAAACAGCTTAATTCTCTAGTAGCATGGTAATAAGTACTAATCCAGCTTATACAGTGATTGTAGTATGTCATGTTTGTGAAAGATTGCCTAACTCTGCTTTCTCTGGGTTTTATGTTAATTTTTTTTAAATTAAACATAAAACCTTATAACATCTTTATGCTGAGATAAACTGTTCAATTTAACTTGTGCTCAAGCAGCAGCTGTCAGGAATTATCGTGTTTCCAGGGTTCTTGCTATCACCTTGTGTCCTTACCTCCTGGAAAGACTCAGTGGGATGATAAAGCTCACCTTGTTAGGATTTATTACTTAAATAATAACCTGAGGTAAAATGAAAGTTGATGTCACATAGAATGACAACTGATACATATTTATGTCACACATTGCATTATAATAAACTTTCCTTTCCTCCCCTAGTAGTAGATGTTAAGTAGAAATACTCTTCAACATATCCTCCAGTGCCCTGCATGAGTCCATTAGCCATATACACTACTCCTCTGTGGGCATGTTCACAATGACTTGTACTGTCAGGTGTTGTTTAAGCTTATAATGCCTAAGGAAATTGGTTATTGCCGGTAGTTAAAGCTCTTGTACTAGTAAAGAAGCAAAGCTGAGGGCAGCTAATATGTGTAGGTTTATGTTATAGAACTCTGGGACATTTTTAGGGTATCAGTGAGGACATTTTATAATACCATTTTGGATTTATATTTCATTTGCAGTCACAGTAGGAAAAATAAGCAAAACCATTCAAATTCTAAATTTGGGAGTTGCCAATAATTATACAACTTGCTCTTGTCATTGGTTATTTCATGAGACTGGTAATGAAATGTGATTTTGTTGGTA
Organism: Dermochelys coriacea; assembly: GCF_009764565.3. NCBI lineage: Eukaryota > Metazoa > Chordata > Testudines > Dermochelyidae > Dermochelys > Dermochelys coriacea. The sequence goes on along the minus strand of NC_050078.2, from coordinate 24,085,639 downwards.
AAAGTCTTACCGCTTCTTTAAGATTTAGCGGCTTTAACCCTACTCTTTGCATCTCAGTGGCTAAAACACTTATCCAGGACCTTATCATTTCCCTCCTTGATTACTGCAAACCTCTTCCTTTTATGCTTCTCTGATGCCTACCCCTTTAGTTTGTCCAAAATGCTGCTGCAATGATTATTGTCTATTGATATGACCATGTTACTTTTTCCTTTGAATCCCTGCATTGGCTCCCCCTTACACACCACATCAAGTTTAAACTGCTCAGCTTCACCTTGAAGGCCCTGCACAACTCTGTTGTAGCCTATATCTTGCATCTCATTTCTCATAATGTTTCCCCGTCCTTTTTTTCTTTCCTCCCACTCTTGCCTTTGTCTTGTTGCATGCTGCCTCGTATGGTTTCAGTCTGAATATGCCATATTTCCTCCCTTTGACCATTCAGATCTCTCCTAAAGAAATACTTGTTTTGCCAGAATCACAGATACTAACCTGCATCAATCAAATTCTCTTTCCAGCCCAGCATATAAGAAAGAAAGGAATCATCTTTTATATGGCATAAAAACAGCAAAATTAGATGTTCAAGTCTAAGTTCATGATCCAATTTGATTGCTTCAGGTGTTGCAAAGTGGATGGCAGAGATTCCACCAAGATATTATGTGGAACATTGGTTGACAAGATGTTCCATAGTTTGAAGTCTGTTTCTGCAGTCTCAAATAGGATGTTGTGTCTTTGTCCCCATTTATGGAGAGAGAGGCACATCTGCCACGTGATGTGCGAATGTGGTTCAAAGTGGACTGTACTGGGGGGGGGGTGCGGTGAGCCACTGGGTTCTTCAGTTGGATCCCAGATGAGATTTTATATGGAATGTTGGTATACTTCCACTTTGCTTCCCATTGATCTTCCAGGGAAAATTCTGATTCTTTGAGCTCTTGCACTGCAAACCAAAAAAGTTTTCTAGATTGGAGTTTGAATCTCAGCTTGTTATTTAGATCTTCATGTATTGGCAGATCTTTATTTCCTTGGATACAATTGGACTCCAGAAAAATTCTCTTATTCACTGACCCCAAATTTATCATGACGTGTGCCAGTATGGGAAGCTATGGTTGTGGTAGTGTTTCTACTGCACCATGTGATTTACTGTAATTTTACTTTGAATCAGTCTTCACTGCAGATGATGTCAGAAAATTCCTACATCTGAGCCATTCTTTTTAAGTGACAAATCTGAGGATTTGAGGTGTCAGTAGAGGAGGTTTTGGAACACATTGATACATTTTAACAGCAATAAGTCTTCAGAACCAGATGGTATTCACCCAAAAGTTCTGAAAGAACTCAAATATGAAATTGCAACTCTCACTGTGGTATGTAACCTATTGCTGAAAACAGCCTCTGTACCAGATGACTGGTGGATAGCTAATATGATGCTGATTTTTAAAAAAGTCTCCAGAGGCAATCCTGGCAATAACAGGCTAGTAAACTTAACTTCAGTATCAGGCAAATTGGTTGAAACTGTAATAAAGAACAAAATTATCAAACACATAGATGAAGACAGTATGTTGGGGAAGAGTCAACATGGCTTTTGTACAGGGAAATCATGCCTTGTATTAACAAACATGTGGACATGGGTGATCCAGTGGATATCGTGTACTTGGACTTGCAGAAAGCAAAGTTCCTCACTGAAGGCTTTTAAGCAAAATAAGGAGTGATGGGCTAGAGGGAAGTTTCTCTCATGGATCAAGATAGCAAACAAAGGGTAGGAATAAATGGTCAGTTTTCACAGTGTGGAGAGGTAAATAGCAGGGTCCCCTAGAGATCTATACTGGGACCAGTGTTGTTCAGTACGTTCATAAATGATCTGGAAAAGGCGGTAAACAGTGAGATGGCAAAGTTTTCAGATGATACAAAATTACTCAGGATAGTTAGGTCCAAAGCAGACTGCGAAGAATCACAAAGGGATCTTACAAAATTGGGTGACTGGGCAAGAAAATAGCAGATGAAATTCAATATTGATAAGTGCAAAGTAATGCACACTGGAAAATATAATCCCAGTCATACATACAAAATGATGAAGTCTAAATTAGCTGTTACAATTCAGGAAAGAGATCTTGGAGTCATTGTAGATAGTTCTCTGAAAACATCCACTCAATGTGAAATAGCAGTCAAAAAAGCTAACAGCAACCATTGGGAAAGGGGTAGATAATTAGACAGAAAACATCATAATGCAACTATATAAATCCATAGTCCCCTACATGTCGAATATTTTGTGCAGTTCTGGTCATCCCATCTCAATAAAGATATATTAGAATTGGAAAATGTCCAGAGAAGGGCAATGAAAATTATTAGGGGTTTGGAACAGCTTCCATATGAGGAGAGTTTAAAAAGCTTCCATATGAGGAGAGATTAAAAAGACTGGGACTGTTCAGGTTGGAAAAGTGATGGCTGGTGGGGGGAAGATATGATAGAGGTCTATAAAATCATGAGTGGTGTGGAGAAAGTGAATAAGGAAGTGTTGTTTACCCCTTAAAGTAACACACGAACCAGGGGTCACACAATGAAATTTATTGGCATAAACTAACATAAGGAAGTACCTCTTCACACAAAGCACAGTCAACCTGTGGGACTCGTTGCCAGGTGACGCTGTGAAGGCCACAAGAATAATTGGGTTCAAAAAAGAACTATACATTCATTGAGAATAGGTCCCTTTCCCACAGTTCCCATTCATCAGGAACGGCAAACCGCGGCCCCCGGGAACTGCACGAGGCTGGGCCTGCGGATGGTCAATGTCAGCAAAATGTCTTGAGGCCCACAATCAGATTGTGGGCCGCCGGTTGCCCACCACTGATCTAGACCATTCCTGACAGGTGTTTGTCTAACCTGCTCTTAAAAATCTCCACTGATAGAGATTCCACAACTTCCCTAGGCAATTTATTTCCCTGCTTAACCACCTTGACAGCTAGGAAGTTTTTCCTAATATCCAACCTAAACCTTGCTGCAATGTAAACCTATTGCTTCTTGTCCTATCCTCCAAGGTTAAGAAGAACAATTTTTCTCCCTCCTCCTTATAACTACTTTTTATGTACTTGATGGACCATTGGTCTGACTCAGCATGGCCATTCTTATGTTCTCATGTTTTTATGTAATGATTCTCATGGTGGTGGTAAGATAAGAATCAATGAGTGACGTGTGGGAGCTATGTGTCTGGATGGATGAGCAGTATCTGTAGTAGATTAAACAAGGACCAGTGAAGAGGTTCATAGGGTTTTTTTTTTATCAACTTCCCATGTTTTTCCTGTTTGTTTTTGGATGAGGTTTACATTGATCTTTATTTCGTCATGTGTCAGTGGTATTTGAGGCTTCGGTCTATTGTCACACCAAGATAATTCAGTGTGGGATTGTGTTTTATCTGTTGGCAACAGAAATCCACATGCTGTTCTGTCATAGCCTTTGGATTACTTAAATGAAATGCTGACATGACTCTTGGTGGGATTTTCATTTTAGTTTCAGCTTAAGAAATATCCTTCCATGGTTTAAAGTCCTTGTTAGCAAATTGTTCTGACTGCACAATCACATCAGCATAAGCAAATTTCCACGGTGATGTACAAGGAAGGTCACTAATATAGATGTTAACCAAATTGGTGGTGGGACTGATCCCTATGGTAAACCATCATTGAGAGTACGTGGTCTGCTGAATCTGGGCACCAAGAAAAACATGAAATTTATGATTGGTCAGAACTTCTGAGAAGAATTTTATCATTGCATTGTATCGGATAATTTTGCTGGCTTTCAAAAGGGCCATAGGTGGTAGATATGTCTAAGAGAGCTGCCCCAATCTTGAGTTTTCACTGGAATCCCACCTATGTGTGTATTGTTAAGACTAATACTTAGCCAGTGCATCTTTGACTTGGCTGGAAACCAACTTGTTCATTCGGTAACATTCCTGGGCTTGGCAATGGCAATGGTCATAGCCTCACACCAGATTCTGGGGAAAATCCCTGAGGAACGATATAGGAGAACAGTGCTACCCCCATTTCTGTACCTTGGCTACAGGGTTTTAATAAATACTGGAAAGATGCCCTCAAGCCTTGCATCTTTCCCAGCTTTTGTAAGTGAGAAGGTCTTCTTTATCTTCTCAACAGTGAAAGTCAGTGATGAGGGAGGTAGTGAGCTTTTGTAGCTCTCTGTGCACTTTGCCTTAATAGACTTGTCCCCTGATGGTTGTGAGTTCATAAGAAGTGTTCTTGTGATCACATCAGCTAAGACCTCAGGGTTTTACATTTCTCTGGGTTTGCAGACCCAAGATGATGTAATAATAGCCAAGCATTATGACTACAGTGAGTAACGTCCAAAGATTCAACTGTTTCAATCCCTCTTTCATGGAGGGTTACATTTGGTGACTCTAGTAGAGATATTGTAGTGTTTGTGTCATCAGATGTTTGGTACTCCTGTAATAGTCTTTATGTTTTTGGTTGTGAGCATCAGGTTACAGAAAAGAAACTCTTTAACCAAACATTGTGTTTGCATCATTAGAATGAAGGATGTACTGGCAAATTAGCGAGGAACATACTGTGTCTATAGTTGTATATGAAAGCTTAATGTTTTATTTGAGATAAATATCTAATTTCAAATATTTGCCTTGGTACTGAGGAATTTAGCATACATAAAAATATCTACAGATATGTGGTCCACTACAGAATGGAGGTATACGTCAAGATTCTGCTATCAGAAGACATTAAATATCCGCTTATATACTATGGGTGAAATCCTGGCCCTATTAAGCCTAACTGAGTTTTGCCATTGACTTGAGAGGACCAGAATTTCACACTACTCATTTAGGTAAGTTAACTTTCTGATTGTTTATTAAATTATATCAAGGGCAAGAAATCAGTGTGCTAATTTTCTTTGTGCTTGAGTTATATATAATTTGAAGGATATGAACAATTTTATGGACTATGAAATGGTAACTGTACTATGGCAATATGAGCAGGGAACAAAACAACAAAAAAATGTTATGTAGGATGCTTAATAAAAATGGGAAAACTGCTGGAGAGAGAGAAAAAGACCACACCAGATAAGTATAGTACATAAATCAAAGGGGTTTATGTCATAACGTGAACATGTGCCATTCCTGCTCATATATTGAATTTCAGTAGTTGGTTGCATAAAGAAGTAAAGTGTAATGAAACTGACAAGCAAAGTATTCCCCAGTCGGCCTTATCTTTGTTCCATTTGTCCTTCAGATACAGCTTTTCTTGTCTTTTTCAATAAAATTCATCCAGCTTTTTTATTTTGCATTTCTCTGTAACTGAGCTGAGAAGACCAATGATTCAACGCTTTTCTAGTTGAGTTCTTAGCAGCTGCTTTTTAAGAGATCAAAACTTAGAATGCTGCTACATGGTATTAAGGCTTAGCTATTGATGTGCCCCTATAAGGGTTATGTATTTCTTGGGCGGGGGGGGGGGGGGAGGTAGGCAGAGAGGAAGGGTAAAGGGTGACCCTTCTGAGCATGCTCATAAACAGTAAACACTACTTTCCTTGTTTCTTAGGATCCTCTTTGCAAGCTCAGTGCTTAATCTGACTGAACTTATTGCCCTTCGGCCTGACCTTGGGAAATTGAAAAAGGTCCTTTACTTCCACGAGAACCAGTTGGCATATCCTGTACAGAAGTGCCAGGAAAGAGATTTCCAATATGGATACAACCAGATTCTTTCATGGTAGGTGTTTCTTATACCATTATGTGTTGTTTAATGGCATCTTTTAAGCATTTTTAAACCTGGAGAGTCCTATGCTACTTAAACAACACTTTTCAGAGTAGCAGCCGTGTTAGTCTGTATTCGCAAAAAGAAAAGGAGTACTTGTGGCACCTTAGAGACTAACAAATTTATTTGAGCATAAGCTTTCGTGAGCTACAGCTCACTTGAAGTGAGCTGTAGCTCACGAAAGCTTATGCTCTAATAAATTTGTTAGTCTCTAAGGTGCCACAAGTACTCCTTTTCTTTTAAACAACACTGTTACAAACTGAGATACAAATATATACAGTCCAAAGGAGGTGCTAAGTCAAGTGCTTTGGCAGAAACAAATAATAAAGTATTTCACATGTAGCCTCATCTCAAGTTATTGTTCAAGTCTACCTGTGTGCTAAAGGACTACCACGCTACACCTGTAAATTTTGCTAATTTTCAATTCATACCTATTCATCGCAAACAAAATGTTGTACCTCAAGTACACTTAGCAGAGAGGCAGTTCGTCAGCTCTTGCTGAGCTATAGATTTTAATGTATCCTACTGAATTAAAATAGGGCTTTTCCAGGGAATAAACAAAAATTAAAACATAATGCTGCAAGTTTTTTGTTTGTTTTAAAGGAGTGAGAGCAGTAAACATATCAGATAAATCCTTACATTTCTTTCTTTTGGTATTCAGAAATTGTGCAGTGCTAAAATACCCAGACATTTTAAAGGCTGTGGTCCTTTATTGTTATTTAAAACAAATGTATTTCCTGAATCTAAGTTAATGAAAAAAGTTAAGAACAGCACACTGAAAAGCTTTGTGATTAGACACTCTACAAACCGAAGTGAATCTGAAAAGCTGAATTGGTTTGAATGGAAATAAATTCATTTGATTGATCTATCTCACCTATTTGTTATTAGAAGACTTATTAGAAGCATGGATTGAATATTTTTAAATGCATATAAAATATTTGCATCTTTGTAAAATGAGCCAGTTGATATTCAGATTTCTCAAATGAAAATCTTTATATAGAGAGAGCATTTTCTAGATCTGTTTCTATCATTGCATTTGCAAGATGCTTCAGTTATTAAGTAGCAATGCTGTGAAAATGTAGTGAAATGGCTGTATTGTACTTGGAATGCATCTGATGAAGTGAGCTGTAGCTCATGAAAGCTTATGCTCAAATAAATTTGTTAGTCTCTAAGGTACCACAAGTACTCTTTTTCTTTGTACTTGGAATGTATTTTGAAAACAGTAGCAGCCATTTTGAAATTTATTGATATAAATATATGGTGTTGGGTGGTGAAGCTGAGGAAGGAAATATCTAAAAAAAAGATGTATTTTAACTTATTTTAGTATTGTAAATGCTGTAATTTTCTGAGTTTTTATATTACAGGATCTTTCTCTTAATTAGGAAAAGACATCCAAGAATGCTTGTGTCAAGGTTCCTTCCCCACACTGAACTCTAGGGTACAGATGTGGGGACCTGCATGAAAGACCCCCTAAACTTATTCTTACCAGCTTAGGTTAAAACTTCCCCAAGGTACAAACTTTTACCTTTTGTCCCTGGACCTTATGCTGCCACCACCAAAGTGTCTAACAAAAATAATGGGGGAAGTGCCCACTTGGAAACGTCTCCCTTCTAAAATATTCCCCCAAACACTACACCCCCTTTCCTTGGGAAGGCTTCATAAAAATCTTCACCAATATACATAGGTGAACACAGACCCAAACCCTTGGATCTTAAGAACAATGAAAAAGCAATCAGGTTCTTAAAAGAAGAATTTTAATTAAAGAAAAAGTAAAAGAATCACCTCTGTAAAATCAGGAAGGGAAATACCTTAAAGAGTAGTCAGATTCAAAACATAGAGAATCCCTCTAGGCAAAACCTTAAGTTACAAAAAGACACCAAACCAGGAATATACATCTCATTCAGCACAACTTATTTTATCAGTCATTTAAACAAAATAGAATCTAACGCATATCTAACTAGATTGCTTACTAACTCTTTACAGGAGTTCTGACCTGCATTCCTGCTCTGGTCCCAGCAAAAGCATCACACAGACAGAGAGGACCCTTTGTTCCTCCCCCCGCCCCCCAGCTTTGAAAGTATCTTGTCTCCTCATTAGTCATTTTGGTCAGGTGCCAGCGAGGTTATCTTAGCTTCTTAACCCTTTACAGGTGAAAGGGTTTTTCCTCTGGCCAGGAGGGATTTAAAGGTGTTTACTCTTTTCTGACAGCTTGCTTCCATGTTTAGCCTAGAGTTGCCTTTGTACATTAATGTAAATGCATAATGTATATATTTTGAACATTTTTAGGCTCTGCAAATGGACATTTTTAATGGCAAAAGAGAATAAATCTTGTTTGTATTTTAGCTGCATTGTTTCTGCCTATTAGCAGTCACCTGTAAAGGAAAAAAAATGTTGTGCCCCCCTTCCTCCACCATATGATATTAAAGAAGGCCTGAAGTTTTTAATGTTTTAAGGTTTTTTTCTGTTTTTTTTTTAACCTTAGAAATATCAGGAACGTTAAGTCTTGTCTTCTGTTTTTGTTCAAAGACTTCCTGGGGACAAGATAACTGGGCTGGGAGCTTTCTCAAGTCTGTTTTGTGGTGTTAATCTTTAGGAAAGAGAGCTTTTCTCCTAAGTGTTTGTCAGGAATTCGTTACACAGGTGTTGACAAAGTTTAAATAGTATGACTAATACTCCTTCCCTTTTAGTTGCTCGGGTTTCAGTTTCTTGTGATGATAGGATCCCTCCAGTTTGCCAGTCACACTTATAACCTCCAGCAAAAAATGGAGTAGATAAACCTAGTATTTCTAATGTAAAAAGCAAGCAGAGATACAAAATGTGCAGGCCTTTATTATATAATGGAGAAAAGATCAAGCTTTTGTTTTGTATGTCAACTATAAGTCTATTCAAAGAGGTGGGCTGGCTCACTAGTTGTTTTAACTTGAGAAAAACAAATGGTAAAAAGTCATAGGTGGAGAGTAATGGGAGATTTAAAAAAAAAAATTCAACTCTCATGGTCTAGTTAAAAAGAATTATTTCTCTCTCAAATGTTTCCTTGCTTTTCCTGCTGAGTTCTACTGCTTTTGTGAGCATTGTCCATTTTCTTTTTTGGCCAGGCAGCAGTGTGAGTTGTGAGGATGAACGACAGGTTTTCACTTCAAATATACTTTTCACCAGTCCAATGACTTTTGAACACATGTCCTCAATGTATCTTAGGGCCCATAGGTCAGTATTACAATATGACATACTGAGAAAATCTACTAGCCATGAAACATTTTTAACTTTGTTATAATATTACATTTGTGCCAATATAGTTAAGATTGGTTTCAGAGTAGCAGCCGTGTTAGTCTGTATTCGCAAAAAGAAAAGGAGTACTTGTGGCACCTTAGAGACTAACAAATTTATTAGAGCATAAGCTTTCGTGAGCTACAGCTCACTTCATCCAAATGTATCCGATGAAGTGAGCTGTAGCTCACGAAAGCTTATGCTCAAATAAATTTGTTAGTCTCTAAGGTGCCACAAGTACTCCTTTTCTATAGTTAAGATTGTGTCAGCACTTCCAGAATAAAATTCCCAATTTTTCATTGTTTGATACTTTTGCCTTTTCTCCAGACTGAAAAACCTTAGCTGAGAAATCACACATATATAATTTAACAAAATTGCAAAAATATTGGTTCTACTGTTTTTAAGAGGTAATATTGAGGGACAAAATGTTTTCTGTATCATGTCCTGTCTTCTGCTAATGTACCAAAATTACGTCTTAATTATTTTTAAAAATATATAAGTGATAGATTAATCTATGATGTTATGATTTTGTATATGTTTATTGTTTTATAAAAATTTCCAAGATATCAAATATTTTGACTCAGGGTGACTATGTGTCCATGGTTTAAAATATATAATTATATTTATTTATCTGTGTTCCGGTTAACTGAAATTCTTGGTTAACCAAAGGTGTCTCAGTAGGTATGTGCACTGAGCAATTCTATCTCCTTTTTCCCAGTTTAACTTTTTTAGAAAGTTTTAGATGTCTCTGAAATATTCAGGGGCAAAAAGGGTTGTGGGGGATTGTACTATAGTTTATTTAATGTATTTTTTTTCATGATAAGTGCTAATAGCAGCAAAAGTATTCTTACAATCTAATGAGTAAAAATTGACCCACGTATAAAAGAGGATTTTCTCAAAAGATCAGAATGGCTGTGATCCTTCAAAATAATAATAATAATAATAAACATTTATAATTCAATTTTTAAAAGATGTTTTAATAAAAATTGTTAAGTAACATTTAAAGATAAAACATATGGACAGAAACCAAGAAATTTCAACTAAGGCTGACACTTTCTCTTATTCATCTGATATGATGGAATCCCAACCTTTAATTTGGAATTCTTGCTTTGCCAGTTAGTGTCACAATATTTATCCTACATTAGTCTGGCTTTAAAGTAATTCTGATTTTTCTTAAAGAACATTGCATTAATTCTAGCTATATTTTACAGTTTGGTTGCTGATATTGTGGTGTTCAACTCTGCTTTTAATATGGAGTCATTTCTTACATCTATCGGAAAATTTCTGAAGCTGATTCCTGACCACAGGCCTAAGGATCTGGAAAAAATAATCAGACCAAAGTGCCAAGTTCTTTACTTTCCAGTCAGGTTTCCTGATGTGAGCAGGTCAGTACATTTGACTCCATTCTCCATATTATGTCATAACTTGTTTCAAATCTATGTAAACCGATAGCCCTTGCTGCTAAATTTTAACTGATTAGTTCAAGCATTGTTAATTAGGGAATTTGGTTATATGTCACTGTGCTGCAAAATCCATTCATTTACAAAAGTATTTCAATAACCTAATGGTTCTCACATTAGGACCTGATACTGCACCAATGAAATCAATAGGAAATTTGCCAAGCAGGTCAATAGTCAGTACGTCTCATAGAAGGATAGTTTGATGTTAAGGAGGAACTACTTATTTTTGGCAAAGATAGAAGACATTATTTGACTAGATAATTCACCAATGGTAATTTATTAGGTTGTTTTATTTGGAAAAGCTATCTACTCTCTTTATCCAAAACTATATAAGTATTTTCTTAGGTATGCTGTAGTGAGATTTTTTCCCCTACCTCTGTGTTTTATTGCTTATAGGTAGGTGAAAATAGCTTCATTAATGTAGATCAAACTTGCATAATTTTGTTGTTAACTGCAGTTATAGTAGCTCTTCACTCTACCTCAGTTAGTACAAAGGAGATTTTTTATTACCCTTACTGCAGAACCCATCTTGAAATTAGCAAAGGGTATGTTATGTGGCTCAAAGGGAACATTCTGTAGATTCTTTTCACTTCTGATTAAACATAACACACTTGTTTTTTTCCTATCACAAGGAACTCTCCTCCTCAACAGGAGCTTTGCTTCAATAGGGCTTACACTAACTAGAGATAATCAGTTTGCAAAACTGTACTATGTTCCTAAAAATAACATGAAGGGGGTTCTGCATTTTTGCTGATAAGGATGGGAAACAGTGTAATGAAACTTAAATGGCTCTGCAGGAGACTGGGGTTTGATTTTATTTCAAGTTTCATTGTGTTTAAATATTCACACCTTAAACCTTCAACATGGAGCAGCTATCACATTACAAATAATTTCAAAGGATTTGTCTATTTGTGGAAGGTTTCTCTAAGGAAGATTCATTTAACACTAAGACTAGGTTAGCAAATTCTGTTGACATGTATAGATTTGTTTTAAGGCTTAGAAAGGATAGCAGGAATCTAAAGCACTACACCAAGATTTGTAAACATGGATGCCTAAAGTTAAGACTTTGAACCCAAATTTAAGCATTTACATCCCTGTGGCCTGATTTTCTGGAATGCCAGTGAGAGCTGTGGGTGCTTATCATCTTTGAAAATTAGGGCATTTTCAATGGGATTCCTGTTCCTAAATCCTTCAAGTACTTTTTAAAATCCCACTATTAGTGCCTGACCTTGGGTATGCAGACATGATGAATATATTGTCACAGATTACATTAACTTTTAATGTACATTATTTTTAATTAATCATTTTAATTTGTATTAAGTCTTGTCTTTCTAAGGAATGACCGCTTTCTTATATTACAGATGTTACATTTGAAATTTAACCTAAAGGCCAGAATTTCAGTAATGTCTGTAAATATTATTATGCATGTGCACATAACTTTATGCACACACAATTCATGGTTTGTTGACATGCTTATTAGAAAAACACATTTTTTAAAATCCATTCCATTTTTATATGAATAGGACCTGCTGATATATATTTTAATTTTCATTTAAATACTGTATTCAGAAATGAGTTATAAATATGCAGTCTGGACAAAAACCAATATCATCATAAAAGACAGGGTCATTAAAAAAAACTTTTCTACAACTTTGAATAAAGTTCTTGGGTTTTGGGGCTTTATCTGCATCCAGTATTTGCCACTTCTTTACAAGATTATGTTTTAAATAATGTTGAATGCACCCATGGCAACTGAATACAGTTTATTAATTTAGACTGTATTATTACAGTGAAATCTAGATGAATGGAGATTGAAGAGAAAAAGGTTAATAAATATTTTGGCCAAGCTAAGATTCATAAAGCAAGCTCTTAGCCCAAAGTGTTTTTTGTGTTATTTTCAAATGGTAATTTGCTTTATCCAGACCAAACTCATATAGTGTAAGTAAGTGATTATTTGCATGACTGACAATCATTTGAACGCCTGCAGTCTTTTTAAAATGCATAATATTGCCAAGATGTTGGAAAAATATTTAGAAATTCTGACGGCAAAATTACCAAGTGATTTTATTCCTTACTTCAACGTGTGCGTGTGTGCATGTGTGTGTGGGGGGGGGGAGGGGAGAGAGAGAGATGCAATTTTTATTTGGATATGTGGCAGAGATGTTCTGAAAACAAAAAGTCTTGTTAGCAATATGATAGTGATATGTAAAAAAGAGTAAAAATTATTTTAAGTTAATATTGTGATTATAGGACAAAATAAAAATACATTAATATAGCGTATTTGACCCTAGAACAGGGCCATGTGATTGCAGAATGTAAAATTTCACTTGAGCAAATCCCATTATGTTTTTATATGGTTATTAACCAAAGGTGCATACACACCCTAAAAGAGAGAAACTGCTACTCCAAATAGACATATTTAGACATGAAATGAAGGTATAGTCAAGAATGATTGATGCTTTCTGATGCAGCAGAAAATGTAACAGAAAATTCTTTGATTGATACAGAAACAAACGTTGAATGGTGTGAAATATTCCATTTTATATATGCATAATATATGTTTAAAATAAGTTTTAAATTACCTTATTCTGCATTTAAGAACTGTTTTATCAACAAGCACAGCATCTTTAACAGTTATTTAATTTTTTAAAAGATATTTGGTATAAGTGCTCATCTTTGCTAAATTATTGATAAGATCAGGGATGAACTTAGGTTTGACAGGACTTTGCAAAGTAAGATATACAAAGCCACAGGTGGTTCTTCGAGTGCTTGCTCATATCAATTCCAATTAGGTGTGTGTACGCCGCGTGCATGATCGTCGGAAGATTTTTACCCCAGCAATACTCGGAGGGTTGGCTGAGGCGCCCCCTGGAGTGGCGCCTTCATGGTGCTGGATATATGCTCCAGCCGACCCAGCACCCCCTCAGTTCCTTCTTACCGCCCGTGACGGTCGTTGGAACTGTGGAGCGCAGCATAGCTGATCTCCATTCTCCCTAGCTTTCTCTCTTAGCACCTGTTAATAGTTGTAATTAGTTGTTAATAGTTGTTTATAGTTGTTAGTAGTTAGTATAGTTAGATTAGTGTACTTAGTAGGGTGGAGTGGGGTCTTCTCCCCTCTCCCCCATCTTGGTACCAGGGCCCATGCCAGGGTCTCCGGGCTTCAAATGCTGCTTGGCTTGCCTGAAGCCGATGCCAACGGGAGACCCCCATGACTCTTGCCTAAGGTGTCTGGGGGAATCCCACCAAGTGGACAAGTGCTGCATTTGCAAGCCTTCAAGCCGAGCGCCAAAAAGGAGCTGGACTTTAGACTCAAGCAGCTCTTTGTGGAGGCAGCACTTAGCCTGATCCCTTCCTCCGTGCACCGAGACTCGGCGTCATCTTCGGTGCAGAGTGTCCCAGGGTGGCGCGCAATATGAACCTCCAGGTAGAGGAGGTGATGGTGGTAGAGGACCCGGTGGTCGACATTCTATCCACGGAGGCCCTCCCAGTCATACAGACTATACAGGCCAATGTCAAGACAATCTGGCAATCGCCAGCCTCTATTCTACCTACAGCCAAGGGGGTGGAAAGGAAGTACTTTGTCCCCTCAAAGGAGTATGAGTACCTCTACACACACCCCCAACCATGTTCCCTTGTCATGGCTTTGGTCAACAAGAAGGAACGGCATGGTCAGCAGGCCCCAGTGCCCAAATCAAAGGACACTAGATGTCTAGACTTGTTTGGGAGCAAGGTGTACTCTGCTGGAGGCTTGTAGCTCAGGGTGGCCAATCAGCAGGCACTCCTGAGCAGATACAATTATAATTCGTGGCACTCTATGGAAAAATTCAAAGAGTTGGTTCCACAGGTGTCCAGAGAAGAATTTGGGGCTCTACTGGAGGAGGGCAAGAAGGTGGCCAGAACCTCCCTGCAAGCCTCTCTGGATGTGGTGGACTCGGCAGCTAGGACCCTGGCCTCAGGCATAGCCATGTGCCGCATTTCATGGCTGCAGGTATCTGCTTACCACCAGAGTTGCAGCAGACCCTCCAGGATCTACCCTTTGATGGCCAGGGCCTATTCTCAGACAAAACAGACTCAAGGCTATAGAGTCTGAAGGACTCGAGAACTATTATGTGCTCTCTGGGAACGCATACCCCAGTAATGCAGAGAAGGCCCTTTAGACCGCAGCCTCAGAGATCCTACGCTCCCGGTTGGCCAAGAAAGGACTTCTTTAGAAGATGCGGCCGAGGTGGTAGAAGAAGACAAACTGGCCACCAAGCCAGCCAAGGCCATCTCTCAAGCCATCAGCTGGGCCTAAGCAGAACTTTTGAAGGTGCGCCCGAGGACAAAGCACCAGTCTCCATTCAGGATCCTTCCCCTCCTTTCCAAGATTGTTTCTCCCATTTCCTCCATGCGTGGTCTCACATAATATCAGACGTTGGGTCCTTCGCACAGTGGAAAGGGGTTAATCCCTTCAATTTGCTTCCCCCCCCCACCCTCCTACCCCGTCCCTCTTCAGAGACTTTTCTCACGAGCACCTCCTTCTACAGAAGGTCCAATCACTCCTAGCTGTGGAGGCGATAGAGGAGATTCCAAGAGAGTCAAGAGGCAGGGGTTTTTACTCCCGCTACTTCCTAATCCCCAAGGCCAAGGGCGGGCTTCGGCCCATCCTGCACCTACGCGGACTCAACAAATTCATGGTAAAGTTGAAGTTCCGCACGGTCTCTCTAGGGACCATTATTCCTTTCTTAGATCCTGTAGGCTGGTCCGCCGCCCTCAACATAAAGAACGCGTACTTCCACATTGCGATCTACCCAGCGCACAGACACTTCCTTCGCTTTATGGTCAATCAACTACACTTTCAATTCACTCTCCTTCCTTTTGGCCTATCTATGGCCCCCAGAGTGTTTATCAAGTGCATGACTGTTGTGGCTGCCTCCCTTCGTCGACGACAAGTCCAAGTGTTCCCATACCTCAACGACTGGCTTATTCGGTGTTGCTCCAGGGATCAGATGCAGTCTCATGTCCAGCTCACCATGAACATGTTCAATCAACTGGGCCTCCTGCTCAATGTCGCGAAATCTACTCTGGTACCAACCCAGAGGATAGAATTCATAGGAGCAGTCTTAGACTCAGGCTTAGTCCTAGCACTTCTGCCAGAAGCATGCTTCCAATCCCTGGTGAACGTCATCCACAGCCTGCAAAACTTCCAAACCTTGACCGTGAAAACATGCCTATGCCTCCTGGGACATATGGCCTCTTGCACCATGCATGCCAGTCTGCAGCTACGTCCACTCCAAGCCTGGCTATTAACAGTATACCACCCAGGTCAGGACAGCTTGAGCACAGTGGTTACCATCCCGCCAGGGATATTAGGCTCTCTAGACTGGTGACTGGACCCCAAATCAGTGTGCGAAGGGGAGCCATTTCATGCCCTGCAGCCCTCCGTGTCCCTAGTCACGGAAGTGTCATCTCTGGGATGGGGAGCCCACCTCGGGGTCCTCCATACCCAGGGGCTATGGTCGGCAGGAGAGTTATCCCTGCACATCAACCTATGGGAACTCAGAGCTGTGCGCCTGGCGTGTCAGGCATTTCGAGAGCGCATTCAAGGCCATTGTGTTGCAGTCCTCACAGACAACACAACAGCCATGTTTTACATGAACAAACAAGGGGCAGCCCGGTCGTCCCCCTCTGTCAGGAGGCCACTCGTCTGTGGAAATTCTGTATAGCCCACTCGATCCATCTGATGGCGTCGTTTCTCCGTGGAGTCCAGAACATCTTAGTGGACCACCTCAGCAGATCATTTCAGACTCACGAGTGGTCAGTTCGCCCGGACGTCATCCACTCTGTCTTCCTGAAGTGGGGCTTTCTCCTGATAGACTTATTCACCTTTCGCAAGAATCAGAAATGCAAAGTGTTCTGCTCTCGACAAGGATGCTCTCCGGGTTCTCTGTCAGATGCCTTCCTAATATAGTGGAAGGATCACCTGTGCTTCACCTTCCATCCATTCTCATTAGTCCACAGGGTCCTGCTCAAACTGCGCAGGGACAAAGCCTGTCTGATTTTGGTTGCCCCGGCGTGGCCCAGGCAGCACTGGTATACCACTCTCCTAGAGCTGTCAGTGGACATTCCAATTCCATTCCCGCTGTGGCCAGACCTGATCACTCAGGACCACGGTCGACTCTGTCATCCCGACCTGCAATCTCTCCACCTTACAGCATGGATACTGAATGGCTAACTCAATCTGAGCTGTGTTGCTCTCTCTTGGTACAGCAGGTCCTTTTGGGTAGCAGGAAGCCATCAACCAGGTCCATGCACTTAGCCAAGTGGAAGCATTTTTCCTGCTGGTGCGCTCAGAGTCATACGGCCCTGCTACAGGCATCAGTACTTATCATCTTGGACTATCTCCTGTCCTTAAAACAGCAGGGCTTGGCAATATCGTCCATCAGAGTGCACCTGGCAGCTATTTCGGCTTTCCACCTGGGCGAAAACGGGCATTCAGTCTTCTCCAATCCCATGGTCAGCAGATTTCTCAAGGGGTTGGAGCGTCTGTTCCCACGAATTCGACAACCGGTCCCTACATGGAATCTTAACCTGGTCCTCCCCAAACTCATGGCTGCCCCGTTCGAGCCGATGGCCACCTGCTCGCTCCTGTACCTTTCCTGGAAGACAGCCTTCCTCGTAGCTATCACTTTGGCGAGGCTTGTGTCTGAGCTCAGGGCACTCACTTCGGAACTGCCGTATACGGTGTTCCATAAGGACAAGGTATGTCTGCGACCCCACCCAGCCTTCCTCCCTAAGGTGGTGTCTGCCTTCCATCTCAACCAAGATATCTTCCTCCCCATCTTCTACCCGAAGCCGCACGCCTCTCGACGGGAACAAAAGCTGCACTCCGTGGACGTTCAGAGGGCCCTCACCTTCTACATTGAGCGAACGAAACCTTTCAGGAAAACGTCGCAGCTGTTTGGTGATGTGGCAGACCAGATGAAGGGCCTTCCGGTCTCCCAGCGCATCTCATCCTGGATCACATCATACATCCGTGCATGCTATGACTTGGCTGGTGCCCCAACTACACACCTTACCGCCCACTCCACGTGGGCTCAGGCGTCATCATCTGCTTTCCTGGCACATGTATCCATACAGGAGATATGTAGGGCAGTGACTTGGTCATCGGTGCATACCTTCGCCGCCCACTATGCGATAATTCAGCAGTCCAGGGGTGATGCTGCATTTGGTTCAGTGGTCCTTCACTCCGCGACATCTCACTCCAACCCCACCACCTAGGTAAGGCTTGGGAGTCACCTAATTGGAATTGATATGAGCAAGCACTCAAAGAAGAAAAGACAGTTACTCACCTTTGTAATTGTTATTCTTCGAGACGTGTTGCTCATATCCATTCCAAACCCGCCCTCCTTCCCCTCTGTCGGAGTAGCCGGCAAGAAGGAACTGAGGGGGCGCTGCATTGGCTGGGGCATATATCCAGCGCCATGGAGGCGCCACTCCAGGGGGCGCCTCAGCCAACCCACAGAGTGTTTCTGGGGTAAAAATATTTCGACAATCGTGCACAAGGCGCGCAGACACCTAATTGGAATGGATATGAGCAACACATCTCGAAGAACAACAGTTACAAAGGTGAGTAACCGTCTTATGTCTTTTCTAGCCAGAACATATGAAGGGGAGGCAGTTTCCCTCCTTTTCCTCAGTACACCAGTCTCTCTCTCCTCTGTGCCCCTCTCCAGTCTTCCTGAAGTCCTATCCTCTCTGGATTACTTAAACTCTTTCTGTCCTCTACTCCTAAGGGGGAGGAGGAGGGACAGTTTCCCTCACTTATCTTCCTCTTGGAGTAAATCCCTGTCTCTCCTTTCCTAAGCTTGGGGACTCAAAAACTGTTAGAGAGATGCCTACTCTGACTTACTACACAGGGATCTCTTCTGTCTGTTATCAGTGCTGTGGTCCCAGGAAAAGGGAATGAAGATAGAACAGATGAGGTCCTGTGATCACAGATCTGCTCCCTCTTCCTGAGCTAAAAATAGCTCTGTCAGTTTTCCCTAAGAAAGTGATTAGACAGTAGTTCTTTTCAAGTTTCAGAGTAGCAGCCGTATTAGTCTGTATTCGCAAAAAGAAAAGGAGTACTTGTGGCACCTTAGAGACTAACAAATTTATTTGAGCATAAGCTTTCGTGAGCTACAGCTCACTTCACGAAAGCTTATGCTCAAATAAATTTGTTAGTCTCTAAGGTGCCACAAGTACTCCTTTTCTTTTTAGTTCTTTTCAATGACTGGGAAGAGGAGGAAAGAATCACTGATTTGGGAGTCTAGAACAGGAAATTGACTGACCGCATCCTTTTCCCAGTGGCTATCTTCAGCTAGTTCTAACCATGTACGTGTAGATTGGCTTCCATGTTGTGCTCTGTAGTGTCAGAACCAGCCCTGATAAAATACTACTGTATCACTTACTTTTTAATTGGTATAGTTTTACAGTCTGATACAGTATATATGTAAAAATAACTATCTTACAATAATTTTAAATTTAAAAAGCAAACAAAATTCTGAGTTAAGACTGTCACTCCATTGTGCATAGGTATTACAAGGGATGCAGAACAGTAGGTGATTTTACATGCCATATGTGCTGCCATACTTCTGTACAACACAGTGAGTTATATCCAATACGACTTAGAACTACCTGATAATGTCTTTTTTGTTTAACTCAGACTTTTAATTGTATTGTAACATAATATGTAGTATTAAATTTGTGGTTTTGCTATTTTTTTCATTTTTCAAAATAAGGAAGGGGGGCCCAAAAATGAAAATTGTCTTTTCAACAACATTATCTTTTTGTTCATTGACATTCAAATGCAAGTAAACATAACTGGAACAGTTTTGTAGGTTCTTTGCTGATACTTTGTACTGCTTTCAAGATTTTGATTTCTATTGGTCCAACAGCACCCATACCACCTTCAGCTCACAAGCAAAGCAGGGTCAGACTAGGTCAGTTCTTAAATAGGAGACAGTTTGGTGTTAATTTAGATGAAATGTGCTATATAAATGTCAGTTACTATTAATGCTACCCTAGCTGTAGTAAATCTTCATTATCATTTATAAATTTTTTGGAGCCATAGAAGAGCTATAATTATAGCTATAGAGCTATAGATAGTGTTTTGCAAACATGTTTTAAGTTATATGTGTGTTCTACAATACAAGTTAGACAAAGGACAGATGGGATAACAGATAAAAAAAAGAAGACAGAGGTCTAAGATTATAGTAAGAGAAAACAAGATCTTTTTTTTTTTTTTAAGTCAACTTGATAGTATCTGGTACTATGTGCACTTTAAATTTGATGTGCTGAAAAAATAAAACTGTCAACAAACAGGAGAAGACTCATATCTGCAAGTGATTAGACTTTCACAAGAGCTGAGTATGGAACCAGTTGCAACTAGAGTGTGTAGTAAGTTGACATAAGATATGGAGCAGCCTAACAGCTTCTCTCTTATATTGGGGCTGCAGCTAGGGCAAAGGCAGTCACAAATGGCACCCTGACTTTACCTCCATCCTCACCCCCGTGCAAGTAAATTTTGACATTTAAAGTTTACTTGTACTGTGTTAAAAAAATCAGGCTATTATGTAATAAAGATCCTGGAAATACACACGGCACAGGTTGTAAGGGAGATGGAAATGGGCATAAAGCTCAACTGTGCACTCTTGCAGTCCTCCGGCCATTGTGTGAAGGGTTGGTCACCTGGTGCAAGTTAAAATTGCATTGGGCCACTCTGTCTTATGCTGACTGTTAAAGAGTAAGGGGTCAGAAATACAGCTGGAAACTGGCACATCTTAGGCGTGTTGCAGTCATTTCCCCTTTCTTTTAGTCATTCATCTTGTGCTAACTACAGGGATGGAAGATGGTGCACTAGCTTCCTCCCCAGTTCTTCATCTCCAGAGGATTACTTTTGCACTAGACTGATTCCCCTGGGGCCAGATATATCAGCTTCACAGCCAGAATCCTGTGGCAGTGAGTGCAGTACTAACAGCTCCCCCTCAATGGAGATCTGGCTTAGTAGTCTCACCTGTCCACTGAAACTTATTTGTGTTGCAAAACTGTTAAAAGCTAATTTCTTTTTAGCTGTTCAGAGGGAAAAAATAGTTTTGTTGACTTTTTTTTTTAACCTATCGCAGAATTTTTCAGTTAAATGATATAATAATCATTTAATCTTACAATAGCTCAGAAGGATACTTAAGCTGAATTCTTTGTACAACCTAGTTTTTTATTATGTTGGGTACTACTCATGTTGCATACAACACATTCCCATAAAACCTGCATGTTGTATTTACAGAGAAATTTCTCTAGAGAGTTAAGGTCTTGTAAAATATTCTTGTTCTACAGCATGAACGAATTATTATACTCTAGGGCATTAAAAGTGAAGTGTACTGAAGAAAAGAATTTTTCATTATAATGCAGTTTATATTGATAAAACAGATTACTAGCATTTGATGAAATGTGAAACTTGGATCTATCCATATCACTACATCACTAGTAGGTTTATTTTGGCAAGAGGGCTAGCATGTAATGTATATCAGGACCAATCATTATACACTACCTGTTAGTTTTTTTTTATTAGATTAAATTGTCTTTCACTAAAGTACTTGAAAAAAATATGTACTCTATCTGTATACAGAAGTAGCAGAATGTAGTAACCAAGAATATTAGAAAATAAAAGCTGTCATGTTATCAGTTTTGGCACAGTCATTTATCAATCACTATTTTAAACATTGACAAGTGGTAATTTAATAGGGAATGACCCTGTTGGCAAGAAGTTTTAATGACAGATGATGCAAACTCATTTTTTACTGTGGGGCTCTGCTGGCTTCTTACCTTTCTCAGTTATCACAGCTCATACTTTCCAAGTCTGGGATGTGAGAAGCCACAAAGGGCAAAACCTCTGGCCCCAGGCCTGTAACCCCTCCCATCTAATCTGTTTCTTTCTTTACTTGCAAATTTCCCTATAGTATGATTAGTAAGATCTGAAGTTTAAAAACTGATTTAAACACCATTTGATTTGTGAGTAACATTCATAATAATACTTCCCACATGTATGCAGAAAAGTTTTTAGAAGTGTGTGGTGTTGTGTGTGGAAGGGGTTTGTTATATTTTTGTTTGTTTGGGGTTTTTTTGTGCTTGACTCAGCTTTTGGATGTACAACTTGAGACACTGTGTGCCTGGCTTCAGAGACAACTCATCTTTCAATAATTTTGGCCAGCAGCACATTTCGTCTGAGAACCTCAAAACACTTTACAATTGTTAACTAAGCACCCTTTATGGTGAGTAATTTATTTTTATCCCCATTTCAGAGATAGGACAATTGATGCATGCAGGGTCATGACTGGAACCCAGTTCTGTGACTCTCAGTTCTGTGCCTATCCCCATGATAACTCCTTTTGGAGTCGGGGATAGCCTACCTTGCTGTAATAAATATAAAGATTTGAAGTTGGGGACTTCATGTTGAAGGAAATTACAACTGTGGTACTAGCTGACAGGGATGGCATTTTTAGTTCTCCTAAAATGTTCTAGCTAAAATACAGCAGTTCAAGTATTCTTTGCTTTGAACAGTCTTTGTTCATTTTACTTGAACTTCTGTTATGAGAGAAGGTAATCTCATTTATTTGCATATTTCCAACTCACAATCTATATCACCTTACCAGAGGCATCATTGTGGACAGTATTGTATGAACCTCCTATCTGGGCTTTCTATACCTTCCTATTTTAATTATGTCATTTGTTTTTCCTCCTGTTTTGGTGATCTTTCACAGTAGAATGTTTTTCTTCTTTTTCATGTTGGAATTTGGTTAATATCACTCCCATGGGGAATGATGCTGGAATTAGGTTCAGTGCTGTTAAATCTATTTGGTTTAAAATTGTTACAGAGGGGCATTAAGGTAAAACTGTTCCATCTTCTTGTCAGAATGGAACAGGATTACTAACTAAGGGTAGGATCCTGTAAGGTGCTGAGTACCCTCAACTTCCATTGCAATCATTCAGAGTTGAGAGAATTCAACACCTTGCACCATCAGTACCCTGGGACAGGTGGACAAAGATATTAGATGGAAGTAAAGGCTGGGAATTAAGTGATGTAGTCAATGGTGCATTAGCCAGACCACTGTGTTGAGAGTTCAGTTCAAACTCATGCATTTCAGAAAATTCCCTGACCCCAACATTTTGTTTTTCAAAATTTTTCCAGTCAACATTTTGAGCTATAAATATTTTTCATTGTAAAACACTGAAGAACAAAGAAAAACCCCTTTCATGTGTAAGTAGTGCTCATGAAATTCTGAGGAGAAGTGGGAAAGTAACCATCTTTGGTTATTTTCTTTTCTGAGTTGTTAGATGAGGAGAGTGCGTGGATGGAGCAGAGAGTGAAAGAGCCTTATTGTTTAGATACTCCACACGCATTCTTTTTGGTTATGTAAGGGAAAAAGAAGAATGAACAGGAAAGGGAGCTGCAATGATAACTAATGGGGATGAAAAAGGGGACAGAGGGTCCAGCATTTGGAGATGCTTTCCTGTGAATGAGAACCAGAGCTTGAGAAGTGATGTTAAATAAAAACAATGTGGGAATGAGGTGGCTTGCAGTATCAGTTAAGGGACTGTGGCAAAGTGGGCACACCTTAAGAGCACCCAGAAGGAGATGATGTTGGAATGCACCCAATGAATGATAAAAACCATACTCCATCAAGAGAAGAGGGATGGAAGCACCATCAGGAAGAGAGTTAGATAGACCTCCTAACCTGGTTCTCAGTCATCTCACTGTTGTTAAATGTAAAGCAATAACCAGAAGAATACTGAGTCTGATATATGCACTTCACACACATTGTGCTTCTGGATTGCAAATGAACAAAAAGTGTAATAAAATAATAATTATAAAGTGTGGTGGTAGCAGCAACAGTTAGATCTCCCAACCTGATACCCACTCAGGATTCCTACTGACTTTTTTTTTTAATGTGTAGTGTGACGGGGCAAGGCCAAATGGCTATAGAAAAGTAGTCTTACTGGGATCTGGGAAGTGGGCGGGCAAAGCCCGTCCACCGCTAAAGGATCCTCCCCAGCCTAAAAGGGGGATCCACAGGACCTAGATGCCCAAAAAATTCCGGGGGACAACTAATGAAATAACAGGGACAGGAGTGCGGTCAAAGGGTCAAACGAAGGGAACCGGACGGGGACACCGAGCAGAGAACCCTGGACAGCGCCCACTGCTCCTCAAAGGCGTCAAGAGTATAGAAAAGTAGTCTTATTGGGATCCGGGAAGTGGGCGGGCAAAGCCCGTCCACTGCTAAAGGATCCCCCCCAGCCTAAAAGGGGGATCCACAGGACCTAGATGCCCAAAAAATTCCGGGGGACAACTAATAAAATAACAGGTATAGGAGTGCGGTCAAAGGGTCAAACGAAGGGAACCGGATGGGGATACTGAGCAGAGAACCCCGGACAGCGCCCACTGCTCCTCAAAGGCGTCAAGGGTATAGAAAAGTAGTGGGAGATAGATATATTAGCTCCAGGCTAAACAAATCCCTGGTATCAGGATAAGTGAAATGGCAGCTGTTCTAGCTCAATTAAGACACCTGGGGCCAATTAAGAACTTTCCAGAAGGCAGGGAGAAGGCTAGGTTGACTGGGACACCTGAAGCCAATCAGGGGCAGGCTGAAACTAGTTAAAAGCCTCCCAGTCAGTCAGGTGGGTGTGCATGTCAGGAGCTGTGGGAGGAAGTTGCGCTGTTGGAGAGACTGTATAGTACATACCATATCAAGCACAAGGAAGGAGGCCCTGAGGTAAGGGTGAAGTGGAGCTTGAGGAAGTGAGGGCTGCAGTGGGGGAAGTAGCCCAGGGAATTGTACATGTCATGTTTCTAAAAGGTCAGCTACCATAGCTGATACTATTGGGGTCTCTGGGCTGGATCTGGAGTAGAGGGTGGGCCTGGGCTCCCCCGCCCTTTGCCCCCTGATTAATCACTGAGACTGGGAGACAACAGAGACTGTGCAAGGAAGGATAACTTCTCCTTACCTCCCTCGCTGGCTTATGATGAAAATAGCTCAGTAGACTGTGATCCTTGTCCCTAGAGAGAGAAGGGTTACGTGGAGGGTCACAGTGAGCCTCTGAGGCTAGCGAAATCCACCAGGTAACGTGGGACCCACAGAGGCAGGGACAGAGCTTTGTCACAGTAGCCAAAATGTTACTGGATGTGACCTGTGCAGGCTATTCACTGCTTGCACAGAAGATTAGTATATGAAAGTTTAATAATGAAGCATTCGGCAGGAGCAGCAGCACATAAGATGTTCTGCAGATGTTTCAGATAATTAATTGCATTTCAGTGATGTGTAATATGTAAAATTTTTAGGAACCAGAAGGAAACATGGGGCACTCCAAGATGACCATTATGTACAACATAAAGAAATAGCCTGATGAAACTGTTGTTCAGTTTTTAGGTATGGGGTGAGGTGAAGTGATTTTGGCTTTGGCAAATTTCAGTTATCGCCTTTGTTACACAAGGAAAATCTTGCCAGGTTTTGGGGTTTGGTTTTGGTTTTGCATTCACAGCTATGGGTATTGAATATTTTATACTTTGGACATTTCCCCTGCTCTGTTCTGACTCCCGAATGAAGTAATTCTCTTCTTTTCCCATTTAAATAATTCAAATGGAATACATTTTAAAATATGAAATCCCCAGCATTAACATACTAAAAGTATTTATAAAGGCATGCAGCAAACCTGCTTCAGCAGTAGAAAGATACCATGAGACTATGCGGGAAATGAGCTTCAGCACTAGAAAGATACATATAGAAGTAGTGATAAGGACACTTCAAAGTTTTATATTTATAAGCACCAAGTGGTTTGGATGGTAATTCAAGATCTATGAAGGCTCTGACTAAGTCCAGTTGCCCCTCATCCCCACAGTTACCTTACTACCAAAAGATCCTCATACTTCATCTTGTGTTGCCTCAATGCACCCTCATGAACAACAAGTTAGTTCAGAGAACATCTTTCAGAGCTTTACATCATTGTCTTCAATCTTTGAGTTTTGAGCACTGATGACAGGTCCTGATACCAGCCAGGAAAATTGAATCAGACAATATATTTACTCGGCGATCTGTGATTTCCCTTGGAGAATAGATACTGAAGAAATAACTATATCTGTTTTCTGATGACAGGGTTTCATTCCTCAGTAGTAGATGTGTTCTCAACTTAGGACATTTGGAAAACAAACTTTCTTCATCTTCAGCGTACTCTGCATGTCTTCTCCCATTCCTCTAATTTTATGGATCATGAGCAGAGCCAAGGAAAACACATTATATCTGCTTTTGATAATGTCTAACTAGTTGAGCAGATTATGGTGTGCAACATGTTACAAATGATACTAGAACCCGTGATCTTTCTAATCATTCTCCATTACCACCTGTCAAGACTTGGCTTGCATGAAGGTGATATACCAGGATTTTGGTCTTTCAGACAAGGTTCTTTCAACTTTGCTGTCATCCAGAAAAAAGGAGGCCTCTGTCATATGCTAAAGGATGTAAGAAGAGTTGTACTTCTGGGTCTGACCCAGGTGAATGGGCTTTATTATCAAGTTTCTCCAAGATGGATTTGACAAAGGTCTGTTCCTTTTTCCCACCAGAATCTAAATCATGTCTATGGGTGCTCTGTGAAGAGATTATATGGCTTCACCCTGTTGGCTCACCATTCCAATTTGTAGTCTAATCTGACGCTGAGTGTACACAAATGCTCCTCTTCCAACCTTTGGATTGTTTTATTTATAACCCTGGAAGGTAGTGGTTCTAGAACTAAAAAGTATGGGTCTCTTCCTGTATCATTCCTGAGGGCCAAATTGTGGCCCAGCTTGTGTGGCTATGTGGGTGAATTGGCAGGGGGTATAAAAATTTCCTTAAACCTGCCCCTGCATGGGTTACCCCTACTGTGGGTAACTGTGCAGTGGGGAAAACAACCTGTCTAGGGCTGCTGTGTCCTACCCCCGAACATGTGGGCAGAAGGGGTGGGGTGTGGGTAGAGCCCTGGCTCTGCCACACAATATACCTGCCATCAGAGATGTACCAGTGTGCCGGGGCAAGTGCACTGCACCAAATATAGATCTGGTGCATTGTACGTACCAGTGGAGGCACTTGGAAATGGGAGGAAGATTATGACTCCAAGAATGAAAAAAAAATGAAAAAGACTGCTGCTCTTTGCTTGACCCTATTTGACCTATTTGCTTGACCCTAGCCTGCACTATTTCATTTATAACCCAGTCACTAGCTTTCACATCATCAAAGTACATCCCTGTCTGTCTAATCTAGCTATGTAGCATGGCCTCCATTACCATATTGTCTCACTATCTTACAGTATTTAATCCTCACCACCTCCTTGAGCTAAAGAGGTACTATTATCCCCATTTTATAGGTGAATAAGTGATGTAGAAAGAGACTAAGGGTATGTCTACATTTACAGTGCTGCAGTGGCACAGCTGCATCAAGAGCTCTCCAGTCGGCATAATAAAACCATCTCTGTGAGTGGCAGAAGCTATGTACGTGGGAGAAGTTCTCCAGCCATAGCGCTGTCCATACCAGCAGTTATGTTGGTGTAACTTATGTCATGCAGGGGGGTGGTTTATTCTTACCTCTGAGGCCTGGTCTACATATGAAGTTATTTGTTCATATGTATGTTAACAACTTATTATTCTGTGAGCATCACTTCATTTTGGCTAGCAATAAGTCCTGTTCAGTCATTGTGCTGCATTGGAATGTTTAAAGCTGAAATGTGCATTGGAATCTGTTTGTTTGCAGCAGATGATTTGCCTAAGCTTTGATGCGCAGTCACTTTCTGACATTTGTGTATTTCAGCAGTGAACAATGTAAACTCATTTTCTGAGCACTTTGATTACTTGCACATAGCAGTGCCCATGGCATGTGACAGAGAAGAGCACTCTATCCACTAATCAGATAGATATGCTTCAAGCGTATTTACACAAAATAATGAAAACAGCTGTTAGATACCTTTAAACTTGAGTGTGTTTTGTTATTAATCTACTAGCCCGTACACATGACACTATAATTCTTCGCTCACTCAAGTTGCCTTTAATGACACAGTAATAAAACTGAGAGGGATGAAAGTAATGGAATTGTAGAATGTAATGCCTCAATTGTCTACAGTGTCTTCCTTTTTGCCAAAATAAACCACAATTAGGTCCATATGGTGTTTTGAAGTTTTCAAGCAATGACCCTAATAAAAAGTAATGAATTTCTGACAAAAGAAAGCATGGTGCTCTTTTAAGCAGATATCTTTGCTATTGATCTAGTTATGATTGCAGACTGATATGCTAATAGAAGAAGAAAGGTTCAACATGTCTGCTACAAGCACTTTCATTTATGGTTTATTTTACTCATATGAAATTCAGATTGAAAAGGTAGAAACATGTTGTAATCTGTTAGTTATTATTTCCTTTTTAAAGACTTATTATTTAAAGAAAACAAATGGATTTCTCTCAGAAATATGATGTTTCTAAGGCAGCTGTTAACTTGGAGGACATCTTGCAAAGGGAATGACAAGGATGTATTATGTGGGAATGTCAAATTTAACCTGCACACTGAGTGTCTTTAGAGGTTCAAGTTCACTTTGTTATTCTGTCCCTTTAAGTCTTGCCATGGGGAGGGAATTTGACACTTCACTCCACTCCCCCTCATCTAAACAATTAAACTATGTGTTGATTGGCTGTACGGGAAGTAGAGAAAGGGTACTCAAATACTATAGTGATGGAGGCTGTATAAACACATAGAGAGATGGGTGACTTAGGGGCAACCATCAAAAAGCAATGTGTATGTCAATATTATTGCAATGAAGCAGTAGTAGCATCAGAAATATAAGTAATTTAGTCTAATAGAGAGAGGAAAATGGGACTCCGAAGCAGAGAGAAACAGAGATGCCTAAACCAGAGGAGAGAGGAAGGGAGAAAAGAAATCATTGACTTGATGAACTCTAATTATTCCTTCAGATTTGTTGAGTAAATGAGAGTCCCACACCTGGACAGTTCTAAATAGCAGAGTTGGAGAAAACCTCCTTGATCATCTATTACTATTATTTAATAATTGTTTACTCTGAATAGTGTGCTTAGTGATGTACAAGTTAATTTTTTTACAACCTAAAAGTGCAGTCTGGAATGTCCTCTAAACAAAACCCTCATATTCATCTGCCTTTGGTCACCAGTACAAATGGTGCCTCAGTGACCCTCCTTTGGCATATTATTCTATTTATCTGATTAACATTACTGTTTTTCTTAATGTTTTTCCTGTATTTTGATTGGGGAATAAAACGAAGGTCCTAACAATCAATTTTTTTTTAAAGATTTCAGAGCTCTTTTGCAATAGATGATGTTGATTAGAATCATGGAATCTTAGAACTGGAAGGGACCTTGAGAGGTCATCAAGCCCAGTCCCCTGCACTCATTGCAGAACTAATTATTATCTAGACTATCCCTGACAGGTGTTTGTCACATCTGCTCTTAAAAATCTCTAGTGATGCAGATTCTGGTATCCTGGTCAAAGTCCTATTTTATTTTCTGTCTACCAGAATTCCCCTGTACAGTTTTGTCCGTAGATTATATTTGCTTTTTGTCCTAAATTATTGAGTAGTGAGGCAGGGTATTAGTAAGCAGTTGCTACATTCCAGCATGGAGATGGCAGTCCAGTAGTGGGTGAGGTGATTTATGCAAATATGTGTATATTTGTAAATCATAGGGTAGAACAAATACATAATGTAGAAATATAAATAAAGTTAATAGAAATGTAAGTTACTTGGCCAGATGCATTGTGTCTGATGCATGGTGCCTCAGTAAAGGGCAGGCAATAAAATCACTGTATTCACCTTCTGGGCTGCCATTGGAGCATATTTAAAATTCACCAGGGGTTTCATACAACAGGATATGCTTAATCAACATATTTCCTATTCACCCTGGTCACACACCTCTGTGGCCAGTGCTGCCCACATTTTAGACAACAGTGGCCATCTATGGGCCCCAAGTGGAAGTCCATTTATCCTTTTTTGCTACTACAGCCACCTCATTCTCTGAGTAGACTTTCAGTCCTGGGGACCTTGAACTTAGAGTTATGCTATTGGAACTTAGCATAATCTTGGGCTGAGTAGCCCCTTATATCTAAACTAAATTCTCCCCTTTATTTATGTCTTTACTTCCTTTTATGCTATTAAAACTTCCTTCTTCTCTTTAACTCTCACAGGTTTATGCTTGGTTATTCTATCTCTCTTAGTTAAAAAGAGACTTTATTCCTGGTGAGATTGTACACTTTAAAATATATCCTACTTTAACAACAAATCATTTGCCTTTCATGTGTTTTTCCATTTTATCTTTACTTCTTGATATAGCTATCTATCTATAATATCTCTCTTAATAGCCCATCTTCTTATATTTAGTTCTTCAGTGATGTTCTAATGAAAAAATTGTGCTATCGCAATAATTGTAATGACAACAGACTGTGATATCTAGGGATTATGACTTCTCTTCAGGAAAAGAGTATGGGTTGTGAGTGAGAAAATTCTTATTGCAGATGAAATTACTATTACATTTTTGAAAAGGGGTCTATTATTCAAGTTTTAGTCAGTGTACTGAAACCCCTCTTTTTCATGACCTCTTCAGTGGAGATTCTCACTCTTTTTCTTTATTAAATCACAACGGTAATTAAAACAAGTTAAGAGCTGATTATGTGTAAAGTTTTGTTTGTAATACCGTGGATTCACAAAAGGCATCTGAAATTACTAATTGGTTTCTTTCCTTCCAGCCCCCCCTCTCATTCCTATAGTTCAAATATGTATGAATTGATTTTTTTCATTTAAAAAAAAAGTCCCAGCTATGAACTTGTATGCCAAATTTCAGATTGTAGCATGTTTTTATGATTGAGTTAAAAACCCTTGAGATAAGAGTGTATAATGAAAATATTGGCATGCTTTTAAATATGGGTCTAATCATGCAATGAATAAGTGCTCATGTGCTCAAATCTTTGCAGGATCGGTCTTTACAGTGGCAAATTTAGCAAGGTTAAGTAGTGTTGGCTTCAAAATGTTAGGACCCACTTCTGCAAATACTTATTTGAGTAGTCCAACTGATGTCAAATACTACTCATTTGTAATAGTTTGCAGGATGCAACTCCATTTTTGTAATAGACTAATTGGAACTATTTCATTGAGGCTCCAGTTAATAAATACTTCTGAAGAACTTTGTGGCACTGGGAAGACTTGTAGGGCCAAATTCTGGTTCCACTGAAGTCAATGAAAATTTCACAAGAGTCTTCAGTGGCCCAGGATTTACCATTAGACTGAAGAGTGAATAAATTGATTGATATTACTGATACATTTTGCCTCTTTATAATAATAAATATTGTTATAGAAGTGCCAAAATATGTTAGATATTGTACTATTATTACTATCATAATTTACTGTTTATATTACAATAAAACCCAAAACATGCCAGGTTTCTAAACTCAGCAGAAATCACAATTCATCGCTTGAAGTGCTTATACTTTAAAAAGATAAGCCATGCATGAGGAGCGGGGAAAGGAATATAACATACAAGCAAGAGTATTTTTTGTTGGTTTGTTTGTTTTGCATGATTAAATATGCCAGATCTTACAAAGTATTATGCACATGAGTAACTTTACTCATGTAAGCAGTCTCACTGTGCATACATGTTTGCAGGTTTGGACCCTTCCTGACTAGTTACTAATTGTCCTTCTACCTAGCTATTAATAGTTGGGTAATTTTCTGTAGGTTCTATATGGAAATGGGTGGATGAAGGAGAGGAATATATATTTTTAATCATTTTTACAAAGGGAAGAAATTAATTATTTTATTCTTGTTTGAAAATTTTATTTTAATGATGTTTTTGGAACATGTATCACAACTTTAAAAAAAAAATCAAAGCTCTTTATCTTTTTTTTTAAGTGCCTTATTGCATGTTGATCAAAGACGGTGATTTTTACCAGTAGATTAAGGAGACAAGTTTAAGAAAACATTTATTGTACTATGATTTGAGAAATAACTAAGTTGTATAGCTTACATTCACAATAGCATGAACTAGTACAGCAACATTTTAGTAAATTGGTATATAAACAAACATCTGTTGCAGGAATGTAGGAATGACATCATAAAGAATGTATTCAAAAATTAATTGAAAAAGAATGATGGAGAATTGCAGCATGCCTTTAAGTCTAAATTGATTTTTTTCCTTCTGAGTGAAAGTGGGATTCTTGTGCAACGTTCCAGTACCATAAAGTATTTAACTTGTAATGTCCTATTAATGTACCTAAAAATTAGACTCCTGGTCATCCAATAAGAATAGTACTTACAGTAATACAGTATATGTAATATGCAATTATCTTGACAATAGTTTTATTTTTTCAACACTTTTGTCATAAAAGAGCAGTAAGATGCAATGAATTTGATTCATTTTGTGTGTGTGAATCATTTAATAGGCCATTACATCTATTATATTAGCCTCCATTCTCTTTCAGAGCTTTTCATTATAAGGCTGTCTTTAATAGAAAGAAGTTTAACCTTCCCTCCCAGATAGATTGAACCCCATAACAGTGTAAACATTCTCATTATAACATAAAATCCCCTTCCCCAAGGGCAGCACTATAATTATGTTGCAGAGTGTTGTACAAATGTTTCTCTTAAAAATGCTGTCTCATTCTTGTCCTCAAGTTTTTATCATTTTCATTATGAAGAGAATCAATAATACCTTTACATTGTAATTTAATAAAATAAATATGATCTGATTATTTTTTAATTTTTGAAGTTATTTTAATCAAGTTTGAGAAGAAGTCATCAGTAACATTGCTGTTGATTTATAAATAGGATAATTAGAGGCTTTCGTCCTAAATACTGTTCACTGGCATTGTGGCTGTTTTTATTGCCTAGTCAAACCTCTTCATTCAATTTTAAAATTGCCTTTTGAATGAACTTCACTACGAGCTTGCCAAACAGTGTCACCATTAATACCTTACCTCCTCTATTTCATTGTCCAGTCTGTAAATGCACAATAAATTGTTTGATAAGGAGGTCAATGAGGTTGTACTAGTTTTTAAGTGAATTACAGCCAAACATTTCAGATTATGTCACACACTTATTGCTATTATAGCTCTGTGTTTAAAAGATAGTGATACAGTGCTTGAGTAGTTCATTTTGTATTGTTACTTGAAGACTGTATACAAATCAAGATGGCTAGGTTCTTCACCAAGCTGGCAATCTTTACATAAAAAATGGAGGAGGAAAAACCACCTTATTAACTCAATTTACAATTTTGTAATGCTTTCCTTAAAATAATTAATTACATTTTCAGTGGTGAGATATACAATGCAGGTTCCATAGGGATGAGTTAGGACAACAATTTCTGAAGCTAGAAGAGTATTTTCAGATTTACTACTTTTTAAAGGATGCCAGAAGTATTCCAAGAGAGGCCTGAAGCCCATTTGTTACTAATATAAAACCGCTCAGATTGCCAGTGTTTTTTGATACTAGATAGCAATTACATTTCTGTGGGTGTGTAAACTCATTGAATTTGGAGTGTATGGAAAATTGTGTCAGTCTTAGGTACATCTTATTATAGGCATTGTTCCATTGGTTTCACTTACAATCCCCTAACTTTGATCTAGCCGGGGGAGGTTATGACTTTGGTATAGGCTTTTCTTTCCCCTATGCAGAATATGCAAGTATTTTTGAGATAGAAATTTAAAAGGCAAAAATAAGAAACTTTGTGCTTGTTGAGTCTAAAAGAAAGTCTGTTTGTGTGCATCTCTCCCTTTGTAACAGAAGGAATGTTTCTGTCTTCAGACAGTTGGCACACATTTCATCTCAGCAGCTGCTTTCTCTTAAAGTGCAGTAGAGTGTAGGACTGTAGTGACACTAGCATTAATACTTCACATTCTGCTATCATATGCTGTCACTGTGAAATATGGATCTAGGTTACATGTGTTTGCAGACTTTGTACTGCTGAATTATGAAAGCTGACTCTGTTGGAGGATTGTGTTGTATTCAGAGACTGTGAACTGAACAATAAATGAAGCAGTAAGGGACTTATAGTGATACATGGTATCCTCCTTTTTTGGCCTATTTGAGCCTCTAGTTTTAAAATGTAGAATTGCTAAATTAAATTTCATTTGCTGTCTTAAGAAGAGGTATTTTAATAGACATCTACATATTTCTGTCAAAAGGCACCTTTTACTTATTGTCTGTAAGCTTTGTTTAAATAGTATTTTTACATCCCATTTTAGACTGTTACAAATGACTACATTTCAGATTACTGGAATTTACTACAATGTGAAAAATAGGAAATATCATTTTGAGAACAATTAATTATTTTATTTGCAGGAATCAAAATGTACCTATGAATATAGTTATACAATTTCAGATTGTCTATATGTCACTAAATAACCATACAAGAGTGTACACACACACACATATGGTGAAATTCTGGGAGTCACTGGTAGTTTTGCCCAGATTTCACCCATGATATCTAACCAATGAGTAACTAATGGGCAAAAAAAAATTGTACTGAAAGGGAAAATTTGAGAATATTTTAAAATTATTATTTAGGACAGTAAGAATTTCTTGGAGTAATTACTTGGATGTGCCCCTTACTACAGGCTTCCTTGCGTACATTTTCATTACAGTGAGAATATTTTAGTAATGCACTAGTAAAAGTAAATATTGACTGGAATCCAATGTTCTACCAAAACAGACAACAACTTGGAAAACCTATGTTCACCCAAATCTTACGATTACTGTTCCTTGGATTAGCTGTGTCTTTGAGGCACTAATAGTTCCACTCATACAAGAAAGACCAACTTGCTGTTCTCACTGCATACTATGCATCAAAACTTCAGGCTATGTTCATGGGCATCTCAGTACTAGGGAGAAAGAATTTGAACAGCAAACAGAAAATGGAGTCTCAGTGTGAACACACTGTGTTCTCAGATCATTTCTTTTCATTTATAACTTTTAATATTCACATATGGACAAGGAGGGAAGTAAAGATACAGAGCATACCCTTTAATGTTAGATTGCTCCACTGGTAAATAGGCTTTAAGACATACCTCCTTAGGGATTTTCAAGCAGCAGAAGTAATATAGCGGGTATCATTATGATGATGTTGTAACACTCAGCACAGTGCTCTTGTTGCAGTCATCATGAGATAAACAGTAAGACTTATTGAACTCATCTGCATTGTAACTGGTTACATACTGAATATTTTATTGCTTAGTGTATGTGCAGTGCCCAGATGGTAACCCTACACTCTTCTCATGTAGGGTAGGGGTATGCATATTAACCTTTGGGTGAAGTAAATGGTGTCATGCTCCTATCACCTCCTAATTTTGAGCTTTCTTTTGTATATAATAGTTATTTGAAACAGTGGTGTTTTATCCATATTAAGCAGCACTCTCTCTACACATCAGAAGTGGCCCTCTTTCCCATAGCTGCCTTTTACATTATCATTTTATTCTATAACCTCTTTTTAATTACAGCTAGGTGTCTGATAAGTTTAAATATCCTTGTCAAGAAGTGTCCTAGAGACTACAATCTGATTTTGTAGTATAATAGTACATTGTTCAGTTGATTGTAAAGGGCTAGAACGTACCAACAATTTTAGCAACAGAATTTAACCTACAAATGAATCAAGTTAAAGGCAATACCAACATGTTCCTCCTTGATTCCTAGCTCTCTCTATATATAGTTAATGAACATGGTACCATTTTCTCTGTAACAGGCAGCAATATCAGTCTTTCTGTTTGGTGACTATCATGGGGAAAAGCACAATCAGGCTTTTTTTCATAAGGGCAATAATGTGTAGGAATTCTGTTCTAAGAAATTGGACTTTTTCTTTAATAAATATAAAAAGAAATAGATAAGCCAAAAAATGTGCTTAGAGACAAAGATTTGTTTATGAAACAAAGTGTTATATTCTACATTTTCTGTTTAGTTAGAGAACGCTTTTGTTTTTCATGGCATTGATCAATTTGTGGC
This sequence comes from Dermochelys coriacea, assembly GCF_009764565.3. Taxonomy (NCBI): domain Eukaryota; kingdom Metazoa; phylum Chordata; order Testudines; family Dermochelyidae; genus Dermochelys; species Dermochelys coriacea. The sequence continues at coordinate 24,050,133 of NC_050078.2, read as the reverse complement.
CATCATATCAAACCAAAAGAAGCGGGATGATTGTTGATGTTCTCATTTACAAAGCCACTTTGTAGTTCAGTATTTTTCTATAGCTTTGTAAATATAAGACTCTCTTATTTAACAAAAACTTTAGATGGCATATGTCAGTAAAAACCAGCACCAGTTAGCTTATAATTGGATCTTGTTTTCAATAAATGGATACTTGCCTTTTTAAATGGGAAACTGCAGTTGGTTTGATAAATTTGTAATCACATATGTAAATATAATGCATTGTATGGAAAAATTTTGTACTAGCTGGGAAATGGATTTGATAATTCATAGGTATTTTTCATCTTTTGTTTATATTATTTTATGCTTAAATTACAACTAAGTCTTTAAAATTATTAAATATAAAATTTAGCCATCACGTACATGTCTGCAGATATAGTTTGTTAGGAAAGAAGTGTATTTCAGAGTCTCACTATAGGAGAAAGTCTGGAGACCTTTATAGCGGAAGAGTCAATGGAGATAATTTGGATATGGATAGAGCCCTTTTTAATCTTTTTAATAAAGTAAATACTAATGGAAATTGCGTGATCATGGGAGACTTTAACTTCCCAGATATAGACTGGAGGACCAGTGCTAGTAATAATAATAGGGCTCAGATTTTCCTAGATGCGATAGCTGATGGATTCCTTCATCAAGTAGTTGCTGAACCGACTAGAGGGGATGCCATTTTAGATTTAATTTTGGTGAGTAGCGAGGACCTCATAGAAGAAATGGTTGTAGGGGACAATCTTGGCTCAAGTGATCATGAGCTAATTCAGTTCAAACTAAATGGAAGGATTAACAAAAATAAATCTGCAACTAGAATTTTTGATTTCAAAAGGGTTGACTTTCAAAAATTAAGGAAATTAGTTAGGGAAGTGGATTGGACTGAAGAACTTATGGATCTAAAGGTAGAGGAGGCCTGGGATTACTTTAAATCAAAGCTGCAGAAGCTATCGGAAGCCTGTATCCCAAGAAAGGGGAAAAAATTCATAGGAAGGAGTTGTAGACCAAGCTGGATGAGCAAGCATCTCAGAGAGGTGATTAAGAAGAAGCAGAAAGCATACAGGGAGTGGAAGATGGGAGGGATCAGCAAGGAAAGCTACCGAATTGAGGTCAGAACATGTAGGGATAAAGTGAGACAGGCTAAAAGTCGAGTAGAGTTGGACCTTGCAAAGGGAATTAAAACCAATAGTAAAAGGTTCTATAGCCATATAAATAAGAAGAAAACTAAGAAAGAAGAAGTGGGGCCGCTTAACACTGAGGATGGAGTGGAGGTTAAGGATAATCTACACATGGCCCAATATCTAAACAAATACTTTGCCTCAGTCTTTAATAAGGCTAAAGAGGATCTTAGGGATAATGGTAGCATGACAAATGGGAATGAGGATATGGAGGTAGATATTACCATATCTGAGGTAGAAGCGAAACTGAAACAGCTTAATGGGACTAAATCGGGGGGCCCAGATAATCTTCATCCAAGAATATTAAAGGAATTGGCAACCGAAATTGCAAAACCATTAGCAAGAATTTTTAATGAATCTGTAAACTCAGGAGTAGTACCGAATGATTGGAGAATTGCTAATATAGTTCCTATTTTAAGAAAGGAAAAAAAAGTGATCCGGGTAACTACAGGCCAGTTAGTTTGACATCTGTAGTATGCAAGGTCCTGGAAAAAATTTTGAAAGAGAAATTAGTTAAGGACATTGAAGTCAATGGTAAATGGGACAAAATACAACATGGTTTTACAAAAGATAGATCGTGCCAAACCAACCTAATCTCCTTTTTTGAAAAAGTAACAGATTTTTTAGATAAAGGAAATGCAGTGGATCTAATTTACCTAGATTTCAGTAAGGCATTTGATACCATGCCACATGGGGAATTATTAGTTAAATTGGAGAAGATGGGGATCAATATGAACATCAAAAGGTGGATAAGGAATTGGTTAAAGGGGAGACTGCAACGGGTCCTACTGAAAGGCGAACTGTCAGGCTGGAGGGAGGTTACCAGTGGAGTTCCTCAGGGATCGGTTTTGGGACCAATCTTATTTAATCTTTTTATTACTGACGTTGGCACAAAAAGTGGGAGTGTGCTAATAAAGTTTGCAGATGATACAAAGCTGGGAGGTATTGCCAATTCAGAGAAGGATCGGGATATTATACAGGAGGATCTGGATGACCTTGTAAACTGGAGTAATAGTAATAGGATGAAATTTAATAGAGAGAAGTGTAAGGTTATGCATTTAGGGATTAATAACAAGAATTTTAGTTACAAGTTGGGGACGCATCAATTAGAAGTAACGGAAGAGGAGAAGGACCTTGGAGTATTGATTGATCATAGGATGACTATGAGCTGCCAATGTGATATGGCTGTGAAAAAAGCTAATGCGGTTTTGGGATGCATCAGGAGAGGCATTTCCAGTAGGGATAAGGAGGTTTTAGTACCATTATACAAGGCACTGGTGAGACCTCACCTAGAATACTGTGTGCAGTTCTGGTCTCCCATGTTTAAAAAGGATGAATTCAAACTGGAGCAGGTACAGAGAAGGGCTACTAGGGTGATCCGAGGAATGGAAAACTTGTCTTATGAAAGGAGACTTAAGAAGCTTGGCTTGTTTAGCCTAACTAAAAGAAGGTTGAGGGGAGATACGATTGCTCTCTATAAATATGTCAGAGGGATAAATACAGGAGAGGGAGAGGAATTATTTAAGCTCAGCACCAATGTGGACAGAAGAACAAATGGGTATAAACTGGCCACCAGGAAGTTTAGACTTGAAATCAGACGAAGGTTTTTAACCATCAGAGGAGTGAAGTTTTGGAATAGCCTTCCAAGGGAAGCAGTGGGGGCAAAAGATCTATCTGGTTTTAAGATTCTACTTGATAAGTTCATGGAGGAGATGGTATGATGGGATAATGGGATTTTGGTAAGTAATTGATCTTTAAATATTCAGGGTAAATAGGACTAATCCCCTGAGATGGGATATTAGATGGATGTGATCTGAGTTACCCAGGAAAGAATTTTCTGTAGTATCTGGCTGGTCAATCTTGCCCATATGCTCAGGGTTTAGCTGATTGCCATATTTGGGGTCGGGAAGGAATTTTCCTCCAGGGCAGGTTGGAGAGGCCCTGGAGGTTTTTCGCCTTCCTCTGTAGCATGGGGCATGGTTGACTTGAGGGAGGCTTCTCTGCTCCTTGAAGTCTTTAAACCATGATTTAAGGACTTCAATAGCTCAGACATAGGTGAGGTTTTTCATAGGAGTGGGTGGGTGAGATTCTGTGGCCTGCGCTGTGCAGGAGATCGGACTAGGTGATCAGAATGGTCCGTTCTGACCTCAGTATCTATGAATCTATGATCACGCCAAATATGAGCCCCTGGAGGATATGGGATGGGTTGCAGCCAGAGGTAACAGGGGATAGACCAGAGAATTACACCATCACCAGAAAAGGCAGGTCTATGTAATTGGGGACTCCTTACTGAGAAGAGTAGACAAGCCTGTAACCAGAGCTGACCCAGAGAACACAAGGGTGTGCTGTCTGCCGGGTGCTGAGATACGGGATGTGGAACTGAGGCTGAAGAGGATCCTAACAGGAGCGGGAAAGAATCCACTGATGGTCCTTCACGTGGGAACAAATGATACGGCTAGATTCTCGCTGGAATGTATCAAGTGAGACTATGCCAGGCTGGGGAAGACATTTAAGGAAATCGAGGCTCAGGTGATCTTCAGTGGGATTCTGCCTGTTCCTGGAGAAGGGCAACAAAGGTGTGACAAGATTATGATGGTCAAAAGATGGCTCAGGCAGTGGTGCTATAAGGAGGGCTTTGGGATGTATGGTCACTGGGAAGCATTCATGGATAGAGGACTGTTCTCTCGGGATGGACTTCACCCGAGTAGGGAGGGAAATAGACTTCTAGGATGGAGGCTGGCACAACTGATCAAGAGAGCTTTAAACTAGGAATTTGGGGGAGATGGTTGGGAGATGTCCAGGTAATCTCCATGCTAGATTTTAACATTGAGTGGGAAGAAAACAAACTAAGAAAGGATACAGCCGTGGGTAGGAAAATGGACATAAGGTGGAAGGGTAGTGTAGAAACCAGTCTAATAGGTAAGAATGTCTGTGCCTAATCGGGTAAAGAATGTAAGAGAAGCCAAACAGCAAAAATTAAGATGTTTGTACGCTAATGCGAGGAGCCTAGGTAACAAAATGGAGGAACTAGAGCTATTGGTGCAGGAAGTGAAACCAGATATTATAGGGTTAACAGAAACATGGTGGAATAATAGTCATGACTGGACTACAGGTATTGAAGGGTATGTGCTGCTTATGAAAGACAGAAATAAAGATAAAGGTGGTGGAGTAGCATTGTATATCAATGATGAGGTAGACAATAAAGAAATAAGAAATGATGGAATGGATAAGACAGAGTCTGTCTGGGAAAAAATCACATTGGGGAAGAAAGCTACTAGAGCCTTCCCTGTGATAGTGCTTGGGGTGTGCTATAGGCCTCCGGGATCCAATTTGGATAAGGATAGAGACCTCTTTAACGTTTTCAATGAAGTAAATACTAATGGGAATTTTGTGATCATGGGAGAATTTAACTGCCCAGATATAGACTGGAGGACAAATGCTAGCAATAATAATAGGGTTCAGAGTTTCCTGAATGCGATAGCTGATGGATTCTTTCACCAAGTAGTTGCTGAACCAACAAGAGGGGATGCCATTTTAGATTTGGTTTTGGTGAGCAATGAGGACCTCATAGAAAAAATGGTTGTAGGGGACAACCTTGGTTTGAATGAGCATGAGCTAATTCAGTTCAAACTGGAAGGATAAACAAAAATAGATCTGTGACTAGGGTGTTTGATTCCAAAAGGGCTAACTTTAAAAAATTAAGGAAATTAGTTAGGAAAGTGGATTGGACTGAAGAACCTGTGGATCTAAATGCAGAGGAGGCCTGGAATTACTTCAGGTTAAGGTTGCAGAAATTGTCAGATGCCTGCATCCCAAGAAAGGGGAAAAAACTCATAGGCAGGAGTTGTAGACCAAGCTGAATGAGCACACAAAAGTGAGCTGTAGCTCACGAAAGCTTATGCTCTAATAAATTTGTTAGTCTCTAAGGTGCCACCAGTACTCCTTTTCTTTTTGCGAATACAGACTAACACGGCTGCTACTCTGAAAACAGCTCAGATAGGTGATTAAGAAAAAGCAGAAAGCCTACAAGGAGTGTAAGATGGGAGGGATCAGTAAGGAAAGCTACCTTATTGAGGTCAGAACATGTAGGGATAAAGTGAGAAAGACCAAAAGCCATGTAGAGTTGGACCTTGCAAAGGGAATTAAAACCAATAGTAAAAGGATCTATAGCCATATAAATAAGAAGAAAACAAAGAAAGAAGAAGTGGGACCGCTAAACACTGAGGATGGAGTGGAGGTCAAGGATAATCTAGCATGGCCCCCAACGATATGGAGGTAGATATTACGACATCCGAGGTAGAAGCCAACCTCGAACAGCTTAATGGGACTAAATCAAGGGGCTCAGATAATCTTTATTCAAGAATATTAAAGGAACTTGCACATGAAATTGCAAGCCCATTAGCAAGAATTTTTAATGAATCTGTAAACTCAGGCTTTGTACCGTATGATTGGAGAATTGCTAACATAGTTCCTATTTTTAAGAAAGGAAAAAAGAGTGATCTGGGTAACTACAAGCCTGTTAGTTTGATATCTGTAGTATGCAAGGTCTTGGAAAAACTTTTGAAGGAGAAAATAGTTAAGGATGTTGAGATCAATTGTAATTGGAACAAAATATAACATGGTTTTTCAAAAGGTAGATCGTGGCAAACCAACCTGATCTCCTTCTTTGAGAAGCTAACAGATTTTTTAGACAAAGGAAGCGCAGTGGATCTAATTTAGCTTGATTTCAGTAAGGCATTTGATATGGTTCCACATGGGGAATTATTAGCTAAATTGGAAAAGATGGGGATCAACATGAAATTGAAAGGTTGATAAGGAACTGGTTAAAGCGGAGACTACAACGGGTCATACTGAAAGGTGAACTGTCAGGTTGGAAGGCGGTTACTAGAGGAGTTCCTCCGGGATCGGTTCTGGGACCAACGTTATTTAATCTTTTTATTACTGACCTTGACACAAAAAGTGGAAATGTGCTAATAAAGTTTGCGGATGACACGAAGCTGGGAGGTATTGCCAATACAGAGAGGGATCGGGATATCATACAGGAAGATCTGGATGACCTTGTAAACTGGAGTAATAGTAGTAGGATGAAATTTAATAGTGAAAAGTGCAAGGTCATGCATTTAGGGATTAATAACAAGAATTTTTGTTATAAACTGGGGACACATTACTTGGAAGTTACAGAAGAGGAGAAGGACCTCGGAGTATTGGTTGATCACAGGATGACTATGAGCTACCAATGTGATATGGCTGTGAAAAAAGCTAATGCGGTCTTGGGATGCATCAGGCAAGGAATTTCCAGTAGAGATAAGGAGGTGTTATGAGCTGTAGCTCACGAAAGCTTATGCTCTAATAAATTTGTTAGTCTCTAAGGTGCCACAAGTACTCCTTTTCTTTTTGCGAATACAGACTAACACGGCTGCTACTCTGAATACTGTTATACAGACACTGGTGAGACCTCATCTGGAATATTGTGTGCAGTTCTGGTATCCTATGTTTAAGATGGATGAATTCAAACTGTAACAGGTACTGAGAAGGGCTACTATGGTGATTCAAGGGATGGAAAGCCTGTCTTATGAAAGGAGATTCAAAGAGCTTGGCTTGTTTATCCTAACCAAAAGAAGGCTGAGGGGAGATATGATTGCTCTCTATAAATATATCAGAGGGATAAATACCAGGGAGGGAGAGTAATTATTTAAGCTAGGTACGAATGTGGACACAAGAACAAATGGATATAAACTGGCCATCTGGAAGTTTACACTTGAAATTAGACGAAGGTTTCTAACCATTATAGAATATCAGGGTTGGAAGGGACCTCAGGAGGTCATCTAGTCCAACCCCCTGCTCAAAGCAGGACCAATCCACAACTAAATCATCCCAGCCAGGGTTTTCTCAAGCCTGACCTTACAAATGTCAAAGGAAGGAGATTCCACCACCTCCCTAGGTAACATATTCCAGTGCTTCACCACCCTCCAAATGAAAAAGTTTTTCCTAATATCCAACCTATCCACTGAAACTTGAGACCATTACTCCTCGTTCAGTCATCTGCTACCACTGAGAACAGTCTAGATTCATCCTCTTTGGAACCCCCTTTCAGGTAGTTGAATGCAGCTATCAAATCCCCCCTCATTCTTCTCTTCCACAGACTAAACAATCCCAGTTCCCTCAGGCTCTCCTCATAAGTCATGTGTTCCGGTCTCCTAATCATTTTTGTTGCCCTCCACTGGACGTTTTCCAATTTTTTTCACATTCTTCAGAGGAGTGAAGTTCTGGAATAGCCTTCCAAGGGGAGCAGTGGAGGCAAAAGACGTTTCTGGCTTCAAGACTAAACTTGATTAGTTTATGGAGGGGATGGTATGATGGGATAGCCTAATTTTTGCAATTAATTGATCTTTGATTATTAGCGGTAAATATGACCAATGGCCTGTGATGGGATGCTAGATAGGGTGGGATCTGAGTTACTACAGAGAATTCTTTCCTGGATGTCTGGCTGGTGAGTCTTGCCCACATGCTCACGGTTTAGCTGATCGCCATATTTGGGGTTGGGAAGGAATTTTCCTCCAGGGCAGATTGGCAGAGGTCCTGGGGTTTTTCGCCTTCCTCTGCAGCGTGGGGCACGGGACACTTCCAAGCTTTAAACTACGAGTTGAGGACTTCAATAGCTCAGATATAGGTCAGGGGTTTGTTACAGGAGTGGGTGCCTGAGATTTTGTGGCCTGCGTTGTGCAGGAGGTCAGACTAGATTATCATAATGGTCCCTTCTGACCTTAAAGTCTATGAGTCTATTTTTCTTCTTTGGATCTGCGGGATAGTTTTTTTTTATATGAACAATAGTTACATGTTTTTTACACACATTTTTATACTAGTAATTGAACTAACCTTAAAACCACCGTGGAACGCTGTAGCACCTCTCTTGGTTCCAAGTACTGATTAACTGTTCTGGTGTCCTAGAAATAGATTATGTGCTCATTTGTGTCTTTAATGCACAGCTCTGCATTGGGAGCAGTGTGGAAGCTCACCACTCCTTTGGAGACCATTGGGAAGTGGTTGCTACACTAAATTAAATGAAATAGCCTGTGTGACTCCATTGCATGAGGGTCTGTCATTAAATGACAGCACTATGCAGCATGCAGTACTACAAAAGAATCTCCATTATGTCAAACTGTATTGCATTATTTGCTAAGAAATATGTTTCTTTACTGTGTGTTGTCTGGCCATGAAATAAGTAACCAAAACGCACCAAGGGGAAGAGATCAAAAATCTTAAAGTGGGGAGATCAGCAATTTTTGTCCCACACAACTTTGACAATTTTTAAATTGTTTAAATCATTAAAATGGAAATATCTTAAATAATTAAACCCCAATCTGCTAGTTCCCTTGTGGTGTTTACATTTGGACTTTGTTTCTGTGTCAGGTTTCAGCTTAGTGATTTTCTGACTGAGAGCAAGACCTATGTGAGCCCTCTTCAGAACTGATTCCAGGGACAGGCAAACTGTACAGGTGCGTGTGGCAACTTCTTGCCAGGCAAACACTGGAAATGAGAGTGATGGGAAGAAAGTTTCCTTTTTTTAAATAGGAAGAAGACAAAAAGTGGTGACAGTGGTAGGACCTTTGTAGGCACTGGGGGTAAACAATGGGAATCCCCTGAAAAGTCAGGAGAGGAACTAAAGAAAATGGTGTTGTTCTGTAATTCCAATGCTTCCTCTGTAAGTGAGGTAATTTGGCATTGTCCGCCTTTGACATATGGGGCAGGAGGGAGAAGTAACTGCACATACTGATGATCCCACTTGCTGTGCTATGGGGCTAACAGAAATCTCACCACCTTCCTGTGGGCCCTGTTCAGTCCCACTGAGTTTCAGCAGCTGGAGAGAGAAAGAACCAACAGGCCCTCTGTCTGGCTCAGATGCCAGTTTAAACTGGGGAGGGAGGAGTTAAGAGACCACTGCTGCTGTTACTACATCCAAGAGCAGCTGAGGTGCATGTAAATCTGGCCCTTTACTATATAGGTCACTATATTATACTTTTAAATGCCCTGCAAAGTAGAACTGGCATGGAGTGGGTGCTTTACCTTCCTAGCAGAAGACATTCCCTTACCCTCCTTTGTTGCTCCCTGCCATTAGCAGGACCACATCTCCTACTAGTGCTGGATTGCAGGACTAATTAAAAGCCTAATCTGGCCTTGCTTTAACATAGGGTCAGGTTTTTATGCTGCTGCAGTGGTCTGTGGCCACTCTAATAATCTCCCTGCTTGAACTGGTCAATACAGACTAACTGGTAGGCAATTATATGAAATTTTGAGACCCTACCCCATTTCACCAGCCCACCCCTGCCCTTTACTAGGATATGGCTCAAGATTTCACTTAGCTTTGTAGCAGCTTCCTATTGCAGCAGCTGGGCATCTATCTAGGGGCAGCAGCTGCTATATACAGCTGCTGCTTCCCCTTGCCCTAGACGTCATAAAACGAGGCCAATGATTTGAAGTCAACATAATTGAAAATGAAACTTTGTCAAAAAAATAGCTGCTAAATTGAAATTTAAAACCAAAAGAAAATAACGGATTGGAGTTTAGTTATCTAAGGACTTTCAGAAACAGCAGAATAACTTAGGTGAAATTTCTTGACTTCTGTATATTTAAAATGTCAGCCTTAACAGTACATTAATGTAATCATTTTGCATAAATTACCTTTTAAAAATAATTAAAGTAATTGCAAGAATCAGCAATACAACCAGAATAGCTTTAGGGCTTCATGTGAGACTTTGGAGTACAGTTTGGTCACAAGACCATATATAGCACTGACGTAAGCAGACAACATCTGTGGAATTCAGTTCATAAAATTCAATGAGTAGCATAACTGTGGCCAAGCTGAGAGGCTGGAAATGCTGATGAGCCTCCGTCTAAAGGCAGGATGGAAGAAGCAGCAGTAGGAAAGAGTCTTGGATTTTGTCACATGACAAAACTAATGAAAAATTAATAGAGGGATTGAGGGTCCATAATTAGGAAGTTCTGTTCAAACTTGGATATTTATATGACTTGATTTTCTGACCTAACTGAAATTTTGGCATTGTTAGCTGTTAACAGGTGGCAATACATACATACTAGTGTAGGCAAGTGTAGGGAGCAAGATCTGGTCCTATGAAGTCCTCTCTTTTGCTACTCTGATGCCACAGAAGGAACTTTACAACTGCCCTGAATGTGTAGCATATAAGAATTCCCTCAGGGTATAAAACTCATATAAAGCTTGTTTAGCTGTCTGTACATCATCTGCTTTTGGCCCCATTCACGTGTAGGGAACCTGCTATGGACAGGAGCGTGTGTGACAGGACATTGATTCATTCTATTGATATTCACTACCATATTCACCACCACAGTTCACTATGTGATATTCACCAGTAAATTATCCCACAGGCAGCTGGATGCTGGTTTAAAAGGTGTGTGTCTGGAAAGTGGCATAATACCACCTTTGCCCCAACAAGCATGCTGAGCAGAGTTCTGAAGTCCCTGAGGATCTCATTGTAAATATATTGAGACATGTTTTCCAGTAAATTAAAAGTAGTTGCTCTAAACTGATGTGACTTGAAAGAATGAACTGAAACTATTATAGTAGCATATATGTAAGACTCTTTTTGGGCATTGTTAGAAATAAGTGTGCTTGGTTGTCATATCCCCCTTTAATCAGGATTTTTAAACCACCACCAAAGTATGGTCCTATGGCAGCCAAAGCCAAAGACTGAATTTATCCCAGCTAACTTGTAACCTCTTAGATATTTTGAAAATATATTGGGTATTTTTCCCCCAGATGACCCATTAAGATGATGACTGTTCCTGGGACAAGGTCCAAAATCATCTCAGATGTGTAGGTTTTGGAGACCATTCAAAAGGGCTGTTCCATGGAATTTGAGTCCACCAAGGTCAAATCAGTTTATTTAGGCAATGTGTATCAGCAAACTGCATAAATAGAAGAGAATCCTTTTCTTTAGTCCCCAGTGCTTTATACAGCAACTAATACTCCAACATAGCAGTCAGAAAAGTGTATATTTCTTCTGTTTTCCAGAGTAAGCGTAGATGGTCACAATGGTTAATCAGAAAGGTTTATTTAAAACAAACAAAATATGTAAACCACATAAGGACATTTTTTCTACCAAGACCAATGTCTTATAAAAGTATCCTTGTTAAGTCTGTTTCAAAGAGACCATGTTAGGCCATCAAATTTTCTAGTTCTATTGTAGATTACACCTGCTGTTAGATCGAATGGCATGACTTTAAACTAAGAACATTCACAAAGTAACTCAGAATCAAATTTTCTCATTTAAAGCCAGCAGAACATTATGCCTACCTTTTAATTAGATGATGTTTTGATCAGCATTCCTATTTATTAATGATCAATACTTTCATTTAAAGTAAGAGCAGTATTTAGCCTTCAAATAGAAGTTCATGTTATGAACACTACTATGTCCAACAAGAATTCTTTATTTTTGCTTTTTTATAAACAGTTCTAATAAACAGAAAACATGACATTTATAATATTAAAACAGAGGATTCTTTCTAGGTCAACAAAATGAGATACATTAAACATGCTAAACTATTTTAATTTACTACAATAGTTTGAAAGATTCTATAGTTCTGATAAAGAAGCACCTTATCCTGAGAGGTGTTGATTTTTGTGGTAGTGGATGCTGCTTAGCTCCTATCTGGACCAAGTTCTTAATAGATGCCTAGTTCTTGAAGCAACTGTAGTTGAGTTACATTTATTACATTGGTAAGTCTTCTAAATAGAGAAATAGTTTTGTGCTTCATGCCAAGAATGGGTTTTTTATTTTTTTAAACAATTAATTGACCAACCAATGTGACTTTTTTTGGTGGGGAATTGCGACTCAATTTGTTGCTTAATTTAATCTAGTACAGAAAGCTTGACTGTTGTAAATGGTTTATTCCGAGTAATCAATATTTCATGGAATTTATTTTGCTCTCTTTGTTTGTTTACTAGATTATGGCCCAGATCATCAGCTAGCTCTATTGAAGTCAGTTATACCAATTTACAATTGGTTAAGGATCTGGCTCCTTATTTCCAGTTCACTGCAGTTGGTCCAACATTAGCTATCTACAGATTTAATATTCATTTTTGAGCAATTGAAAAGATTTTTAGTAACTCCCAGATCTCCTCAGTCCCATATATTAGTGTTATCAGTGCCAAATAGTCACAATAAAAGGTGAGTTGTATAATTTTCCTGAGTTATTTCAGAGTAAGAGTTCTGCATTGGGTCCAAACATTTGGACTATAGAAGCAATGATAAAACATGACTCTTTCTGAATGACATTTAGGAAAAACTGGTGACATGCATATTTCACACAAGGACGGTCCAAGATTCAAGAAGCTTTTAAATCCTTTGTAAAACTTAAAGACCAACCACTTTCTCTTTAAGAAGCCTAATCCCTCAAATTAGAGGTCAAGTGAGGACACACTTTCTGTTCAGTGGGTCTTCATTCGTAGTACCTATCTCTCATATGTGAATAGGGGCCTTACAGAAGACCCACAAAGAATTTTTAAAGAACTGGATTTTTTTTCTGTTCCTTATTTTATTTTATTTTATTTTATTTTAAATATGGCCTGAAAGATTGGAGGTGGGAGAGGAAAAGGGGTTGTGTTTGTTTAATGTATTTTTTAATCTGCCTTTTTTATCTTAGAAATTTCATGTATGTCAAGACTGATCTCTGGTTTTGCTGGAGGACCTGTTTAATGTGTCAAAGCATGTTTATTTTGAACTCTCACATCATAATTGGAAGAGTTGTTGAAACTAGCAGAGAAATTCTTTATCCAACATGTTAATTAGTCATGGAAATTGAATAGCAAAAAAAATCAGTTTTAAGTAGTGTGACTCTAACTCTCTTCCTCCCTCATTTCCTCAGCTTTCATATTCTTCATCCTTGTAATGGGGGAAAAGTGGCATAGCAGCAGCACTGCTGAGAAGGATCTGGGAGTTGTGGATCACAACCTCAACATGAGTCAGCAATGATATTGCAAACAAAGTAAATGCAATTTTAGGTTGCATTAACAGAAGCATAGCATTCAAGTCACAGGAGATGATAGTACCACTTTACTTGGCACTGGTTAGGCCTCAGCTGGAGTACTGTGTCCAGTTTTGGTCACCAATTTATAGAAAGGATGTAGAGAAACAGGAAAGGATCCAGAGAAGAATGACAAAGATGGGCAAAGGGATGGAATGCAAGCCATATGAGCAAAGGCTGAAGGAACTGGGTATGTTTAGTTTGGAAAAGAGGAGATAACGGGAGACATAATAGCGGTCTTCAGATACTTGAAAGGCTGCCATTAAAAAGATGGCGAAAAGTTGTTCTCTTTTGCCACAGATGGCAAGACAAGAGCTAATGGGTTCAAACTACAGCATAGCAGATTTAGATTAAATCTCAGGAAAAACTTCCTACCTGTAAGAACAGTAGGACAATGGAACAGACTGCTTAGAGATGTTGTGGAAGCTTCTTCACTGAAGGTTTTCAAAAGGCGGCTCATAATCATCTGTCTTGGATGGTTTAGATGCAGCAAATTCTGCATCTTGGCAGGGAGTTAGCTCTAGATGACCCTTGTGGTCCCTTCTAACCATATGACTCTACGATGTCATCATTTCACTCCAGTTCTCCAATCTCCATAGAGTTTGCTAGGACAGACAGGACTTGAAGAACAAGTAGGATACATACATACATGCTATAAAAAAGCAAAATGACCATGGGCCTGATTTTTTTTCCTTTGCAGGTAACCTTTAACATTTTAACAGCAATGTTTGACAAATTCCATATCAGATTCCTAAGTGTAACCTATGAGGAGGTGCTGCTTTGATATATGTCCATTCAGACAAGTTGGAGATGGGCAGTTCCTAAGTATGGGTCTTTGCATGTTTTCAATTTTTGTGTACCTTTAAAAGTTCTATGATTTAAATGCATGATTTAATGCAATACAACGTGATACATTCTTTTTTATTTTATGTGGTTCTTCACCACTGGAACTACGTTTGGAAAGGGAATCCTGGTTTGAACTTGTACTATAATGAAGACTAAGTTTTTAATGTGTATGTAAACTGCTATGTAGGTGCATCATTAAATGAAGAATATTTAATTGAATATATAGGTATTATATACATTGAGAAAACTACAGTCCCTAAACACCTACTCAGAAGGAGATCAAATTTAATGTCTTATTATATGTAGTGTTATTTTAAAATACTTTTAAACAGTGACTTATTTGGAAAAAATATAACTAATGGAAGCTAATGAAGGGAACAGTTAAAGGAAAAATATATTCACTGAAATAAAATACAATATTGATTGAC
>NC_050078.2:23978097-24030597 GCF_009764565.3 Dermochelys coriacea | reverse complement strand
AAATACAACATTTAGATTCTCAAACTGATGTTAATTGGTATCTAATAAACATATCCCTTATTCTTATGACATCTAGACTATGTTTCTAATTATATGTTGACTAGTTGTGGTCAGTGTACCATATTACACCTGGGTCTCCGTCATACCAGCAGTGCAACAAATAACTTTTATCTATAAGCCAAAGCCGAGTGATGTCAATCGATAGACTTCCTTTGATGTCAACCTTTGAATCAGGCACTAATGGAACTTGAGGCTTGGATGAGATCTGACTGGTTATGCTTTAATTTAGAGAAGACTGAGATAATATGGGTTAGAAGTGGGAAGAATTACTGAAATTTACATGGACAAACCCAGTGAGAAACTTTGGTTTGTCATAAAATTAAGTTGCTTCTGGACACCCTCACTTCTGTGCAAAAGAGTTTTTTTTCCCCCTTTGTTTTAGTGAGAAAAGTACAAGCTTTTTTCTCCAGTGCAGACCTTCCTATAATTATCCATGCCTTTTTCATCTCAGGATTAGAAAGCTGAAATACACTCTATCTGGGACTTGCTTTCATACCACTTGGAAGTTGAACCTAACACAGAATGTCTTGGCTCTCTCATAAGTGGATTTACGCCTTGGGAGCACATTCCACTAGTGCTCTGGAATCTGCACTGGCTTTCACTTAACTTCCTGATGGAACTCAAGATGGTGATATACATTTTTCAAAAGCACCTAATTTAGGTGCTTAATTTCCATTTGAAAAAAGTTACTTAGGAGCCTAAGTCCTATTGACTTCAATGAGAATTAGGCTTCTGATTGCCTATGTTGCTTTAGAATATGTGACTTAGTCCCTCAAGTCACTGATGCACTTTTCAAAGTAAAACCACTCTGAAAATTTGTTCTGCCTTTCTAACTGGAACAAATACTCATGGAAACTGAAGGAGGACAGGTTTGGAAAGTTTATGAGTAAGAGATGCACCCCTTACTCTGTTGCTGGAGAATGGATCTTTTAAGCAATTGCTACTATATTAGAGAACATTTTTCGCCTTACAGGTCTCTGTCTCCTGGTCCCAATCAGACAGCTGCAGCGGCACAGGAGCTAGCAAACAGAGCTGTAAACAGGGGAGTTTGAGTGGGAGTTCTGTTGGAGGAGAAGGTAGTTGTACTTGGTTTTGTATTTTTAGTATTTGTTTGTGTGTGTGTGTGTAGGGGCTTTGTGCTGAGCCCTGATTAGGGGGTGCAGCTTTGTGCTGGGAGAGCAGCTGAGCCCTGCTTAGGGGGTGGGGCTTCTGACTAGAGGTCCTATAAAGGTAGCCAGCCAGTCAGGCAGTGGCACAGACAACTGCAGAGGAGCTAGCAAACAGAGCTGTAAACAGGGGAGTTTGTAAAGGGAGTTTGTATTGTGGTGATTGTTTGGGGTTTGTTTTTGCTGGGGGGAGTGGTCTTTTTGGTGTGGCTTGTGTTTCCCAGATTAACAGGATTTAGGTGGGAAGGCGATGACAGATACAGAGGCAGCTGTGGGAGTGACTCCTGTAGTGGAAAACACATTGAGGATGACTGGATGTGGAAGCTGTGGTATGTACATGATCCTGGAGGGGGGACCTGGTAAGAGTTTTTTCTGCATGAAATGCCATCTGAAAGAGCTGATGGAGGAAAAGATCCGAGGTTTGGAGATGCAGGTGGAAAGTCTGGTTGAGTTTAGGAAGGGGTTTGAGCAGATGATGGAGCAAAGATATGAGGTATCTGAAGGGAAAAGCTCAGACTCACAGATGGAAGCAGGGCTGGGGAATTTTGAGGGGAGACTGGGTGGGGAAAATGGTCAGTGGAAGCATGTGACTAAAAGGACCAGGCAGAGGAAAAGACGGGCTAGTGAAGGAGAAATAGAGCTCAGGAACAGGTTTGCAGAGTTGGAAAATGAAGAAGGGGCTCAGCAGGTACTTGTTGAAGGTGGAAGGGTAAGGAAGAAGAGAAGAGAGGCTAGTCCTATAGGAAAAGTGGAAGAGTCAAGGGAGACTACACCAAATATGAGCCCCAGGAGGGTACAGGATGGGTTGAAGAGGATTATAAGGTAAAATAGGAATGGAAAGAACTTGCAGCCAGAGGGAACAGGGGAGAGACTGGAGAATAGCACTGTCACCAGGAAAAGGCAGGTCTATGTGATCGGGGACTCTTTATTGAGAAGAATAGACAGGCCTGTAACTAGAGCTGATCCAGAGAATAGAAGGGTATGCTGTCTTCCAGTTGCTAAGATACGGGATGTAGACCTGAGGTTGAAAAGGATCCTAAAGGGAGCAGGAAAGAATCCCCTAATTATCCCTCATGTGGGAACAAATGATACAGCTAGATTCTTGCTGGAAAGTATTAAGGGAGACTATGCTAGGCTGGGGAAGACGCTTAAGGAAATTGAGGCTCAGGTGATCTTTAGTGGGATCCTTCCTGTTCCTAGAGAAGAGCAACAAAGGTGTGACAAGATTATGACTGTCAACAGATGGCTTAGGCAGTGGTGCTATAAGGAGGGCTTTGGGATGTATGGCCACTGGGAGGCATTCACGGACAGAGGACAGTTTTCTCGGGATGGACTTCATCTGAGTATGGAAGGAAATAGATTTCTAGGATCAAGGCTGGCACAACTGATAAAGAGAACTTTAAACTAGGAATTTGGGGGAGATGGTTGGGAGATGTCCAGGTAATCTCCACGCCAGATTTTAGCATTGAGAGGGAAGAAGACGAAGTAAGAAAGGACACAGCTGTGGGTAGGAGAATGTCTATAAGGAGCGAGGGCGGTGTGGATACTAGTCTAATAGGTTATACTGGCTGTAGAATGACTGTGCCTAATAGGGTACAAAATGTGAGCAACGCCAAACAGCAAAAATTAAGATGTTTGTACACCAATGCGAGGAGCCTAGGTAACAAAATGGAGGAACTAGAGCTACTGGTGCAGGAAGTGCAACCAGATATTATAGAGATAGCAGAAACATGGTGGAATAGTAGTCATGACTGGACTACAGGTATTGAAGGGTATGTGCTGTTTAGGAAAGACAGAAACAAAGGTAAAGGTGGTGGAGTAGCATTGTATATCAATGATGAGGTAGAATGTAAAGAAATAAGAAGCGATGCAATGGATAAGACAGAGTCTGTCTGGGCAAAAATTACATTGGGGAAGATAACTAGTAAAGCCTCTCCTACGATGGTGCTTGGGGTGTGCTATAGACCTCCGGGATCTAATTTGGATATGGATAGAGTCCTTTTTAATGTTTTTAATAAAGTAAATACGAACGGAAACTGCGTGATCATGGGAGACTTTAACTTCCCAGATATAGACTGGAGGACCAGTGCTAGTAATAATAATAGGGCTCAGATTTTCCTAGATGCGATAGCTGATGGATTCCTTCATCAACTAGCTGCCGAACTGACTAGAGGGGATGCCATTTTAGATTTCGTTTTGGTGAGTAGTGAGGACCTCATAGAAGAAATGGTTGTAGGGGATAATCTTGATTCAAGTGATCATGAGCTAATTCAGTTCAAACTGAATGGAAGGATTAACAAAAATAAATCTGCACTAAGGGTATTTGATTTCAAAAGGGTTGACTTTCAAAAATTAAGGAAATTAGTTAGTGAAGTGGATTGGACTGAAGAATTTATAGATCTAAAGATAGAGGAGGCCTGGGATTACTTTAAATCAAAGCTGCAGAAGCTATCGGAAGCCTGCATCACAAGAAAGGGGAAAAAATTCATAGGCAAGAGTTGTAGACCAAGCTGGATGAGCAAGCATCTCAGAGAGGTGATTAAGAAAAAGCAGAAAGCATACAGGGAGTGGAAGATGGGAGGGATCAGCAAGGAAAGCTACCTTATTGAGGTCAGAACATGTAGGGATAAAGTGAGACAGGCTAAAAGTCAAGTAGAGTTGGACCTTGCAAAGGGAATTAAAACCAATAGTAAAAGGTTCTATAGCCATATAAATAAGAAGAAAACAAAGAAAGAAGAAGTGGGCCGCTAAACACTGAGGATGGAGTGGCAGTTAAGGATAATCTACGCATGGCCCAATATCTAAACAAATACTTTGCCTCAGTCTTTAATAAGGCTAAAGAGGATCTTTGGGATAATGGTAGCATGACAAATGGGAATGAGGATATGGAGGTAGATATTACCATATCCGAGGTAGAAGCGAAACTGAAACAGCTTAATCGGACTAAATTGGGGGGCCCAGATAATCTTCATCCAAGAATATTAAAGGAATTGGCACCTGAAATTGCAAGCCCATTAGCAAGAATTTTTAATGAATCTGTAAACTCAGGAGTAGTACTGAATGATTGGAGAATTGCTAATATAGTTCCTATTTTTAAGAAAGGAAAAAAAAAAGTGATCCAGGTAACTACAGGCCAGTTAGTTTGACATCTGTAGTATGCAAGGTCCTGGAAAATATTTTGAAGGAGAAATTAGTTAAGGACATTGAAGTCAATGGTAAATGGGACAAAATACAACATGGTTTTACAAAAGGTAGATCGTGCCAAAGCAACCTAATCTCCTTTTTTGAAAAAGTAACAGATTTTTTTAGATAAAGGAAATGCAGTGGATCTAATTTACCTAGATTTCAGTAAGGCATTTGATACCGTACCACATGGGGAATTATTAGTTAAATTGGAGAAGATGGGATCAATATCAACATCAAAAGGTGGATAAGGAATTGGTTAAAGCGGAGACTGCAACGGGTCCTACTGAAAGGCAAACTGTCAGGCTGGAGGGAGGTTACCAGTGGAGTTCCTCAGGGATCAGTTTTGGGACCAATCTTATTTAATCTTTTTATTACTGACGTTGGCACAAAAAGTGGGAGTGTGCTAATAAAGTTTGCAGATGATACAAAGGTGGGAGGTATTGCCAATTCAGAGAAGGATCGGGATATTATGCAGGAGGATCAGGATGACCTTGTAAACTGGAGTAATAGTAATAGGATGAAATTTAATAGTGAGAAGTGTAAGGTTATGCATTTAGGGATTAATAACAAGAATTTTAGTTACAAGTTGGGGACGCATCAATTAGAAGTAACGGAAGAGGAGAAGGACCTTGGAGTATTGGTTGATCATAGGATGACTATGAGCTGCCAATGTGATATGGCTGTGAAAAAAGCTAATGCGGTTTTGGGATGCATCAGGAGAGGCATTTCCAGTAGGGATAAGGAGGTTTTAGTACCATTATACAAGGCACTGGTGAGACCTCACCTAGAATACTGTGTGCAGTTCTGGTCTCCCATGTTTAAAAAGGATGAATTCAAACTGGAGCAGGTACAGAGAAGGGCTACTAGGATGATCCGAGGAATGGAAAACTTGTCTTATGAAAGGAGACTTAAGGAGCTTGGCTTGTTTAGCCTAACTAAAAGAAGGTTGAGGGGAGATATAATTGCTCTCTATAAATATATCAGAGGGATAAATACAGGAGAGGGAGAGGAATTATTTAAGCTCAGCACCAATGTGGACACAAGAACAAATGGGTATAAACTGTCCTCCAGGAAGTTTAGACTTGAAATCAGACGAAGGTTTTTAACCATCAGAGGAGAGAAGTTTTGGAATAGCCTTCCAAGGGAATCAGTGGGGGCAAAAGATCTATCTGGTTTTAAGATTCTATTTGATAAGTTTATGGAGGACATGGTATGATGGGATAATGGGATTTTGGTAAGTAATTGATCTTTAAATATTCAGGGTAAATAGGACTAATCCCCTGAGATGGGATATTAGATGGATGGGATCTGAATTACCCAGGAAAGAATTTTCTGTAGTATCTGGCTGGTCAATCTTGCCCATATGCTCAGGGTTTAGCTGATTGCCATATTTGGGGTCGGCAAGGAATTTTTCTCCAGGGCAGATTGGAGAGGCCCTGGAGGTTTTTTGCCTTCCTCTCTAGCATGGGGCATGGTTGACTTGAGGGAGGCTTCTCTGCTCCTTGAAGTCCTTAAACCATGGTTTAAGGACTTCAATAGCTCAGACATAGGTGAGGTTTTTCATGGGAGTGGGTGGGTGAGATTCTGTGGCCTGCGCTGTGCTGGAGGTCGGACTAGATGATCAGAATGGTCCCTTCTGACCTTAGTATCTATGAATCTATGTTTCATAGAGGTCATGTTCCTCCTTTCAGTCAAGTGGGATTGTAGTTTTCATTTATTCCTCCTTATTTTATCTCCCAGAATGTCCAGCTTCAAAGGGCCAGGGCCCATAACAAGCATACTGGACTGTACGTGTTCTAAAGAACCAGCGCTGTGGTAAAATATGTATAATTTTATATTTGCTGCCTAAATCCCCAAATGATTGTATAATATAAATGCTCATTTGTTCATCCCTCTGATACTTGGAATATATTTGATATTCATCTTTGCCAAGGAACATGCAATATAAATGCTTTCCTAATCAAAAAAGGATTTGTGCATAAGAAACATTACAGTTAAAAGTATAATGTGGCTGAATTAAACATGGTACGTATTTTCCTTGTGCTTAGTTTTTCTACTGATACATTTCTTGCAGAAACTTTATTTACAAATGATAGACATTGAAAATACAAAGTAATTAAATTATAGCATTTTGTGTGTGAGAGAGAGGTATATATCTATCACACACACACAAATGTATATTTCTTTAATGATCAGGAAGAATGTATTGAATGCATGTAACAAATGATGCTTGTCCAAGTAAATACAATTAAAGTAGGACCATGGCATTACCTTTCATCCCTTCAAGCATATAGATTTAAATATGGCTTGCGTTGAAAGTGAAATAAATCTTATCAGTTTAGTTGTCTAGTGAATGTTTTTTTCAGAGGACAAAATCCATACTTGATTGAGACAGTGAGGTACAGGAGGCAGTCTCTGCCGAATTGGAAAAGTAACGGTTATGCAGATCAAGGCTGAGGGATCTTAGCAGAGTTTCAGGAGCCAACATTTGAACTGCCTCTGCTAATACAATTGCTCTAGCACCAGTACAAGTAACTACAATTTTAAATGCTCAAGATTCAACTACATTTTTTAAAAAGTTTGGGTCTGTTTTGGTGTGTAGAGTTTTGCAATCTGAGTGGTATGTGCTTATTGTATATGTGCTAGAAGTCAGTTGGTTTCTATTTCCACTCACTAGCTGCATGACCATGGGCAAGTTACTTCCTCAGTTTCCTCATGTGTAGAATGGGGCTAATAAGATTTGTACTTTGGTCCTGCTTTGAGATGGGGGTTGGACTAGATGACCTCCTGAGGTCTCTTCCAACCCTAATCTTCTATGATTTATATGTGTAGTATATAAAATAAGAAACTAAAGTATCTTTAAAAAGATGGCCCATGAATTTAGAAAAATAATTTTTCCCTTCATATTAAAACTGTAAATGAAGAAAGTAAGTTGTCAAAATAGACGAATATAATTCCATCTTTGAAAATTGCATATTTTATGTGGAAATGTGAACTACTACATATTATCTCTTTTGGAAAGAGTTTTTGCTACAAGAAGAATAATGGCAGCATACTCAGCAGGCTGCAGTTGGATGAGATAGCATGCTTGCAGCATTTCTTTGCAGCATAATTGCAGCATCAATGAACCATGAATTCAGTCTAATTGACATAACTGGAACCACTGCAATCATGCTGCCATTCAATTTACTTTTTGAACATTCTGGTGAAGCATCACGGTTACATTATTTGTTGTTGAAATGCCATAGAGTACTATCCACTTACTGCTTCCCTATCACTGTCCTGCTGCATTTATATTTTGAAAGGTAACCCAAGAACTTTGGTGATGGAAGATCATTGGGTCATTTATTTCCAATAATTTTGTATTAATCTTCATGCAGAAAGTAATTAAACACATTCATATGATGCAAAACTCAGGGAACAAATGCACGGAAGACTTGCAGTCTCAAGGATAGATAGACTCTAAATTTGAATAAATTACTTTTAAGGCAAATAACTCCATGTTTGTTAGAAATAGTAATATTTATTTAAGAAGCTTTTTCCAAATAGTATTTTCTGTGATGCTGTTTAAACATTATTTGATAACTTGTCTTAGAGATACTTTTATAGAAAAGATTTGCATTCCATATTTTTAAAGTGTGCTATTCAATAAAAGCCTTCTTATTGTAGTTATCATTTGTTTTATAGTAGCACCCATTTATAACTCTAGGCACTGTACAAATACATAGTAAGTGTCAGTCCCCTGCCTCAAAGAGTTTGCAGTCTAAATACACAAGGCAAATAGAGGCTAGGAGGGGAAATAGAAGCACAGAGAGGTGAAATGACTTGCTTGAAGATGCACAGCAGGTCAGTGGCAGGGTTGGAAATAGAATGCTGATCTTCTTAGTCCTCACCACTTTCCTATGCATTAGACCATGCTGTCTTTCTACTCACTGTGTGTGAGATTAGTTACCTTCTATATGGTAGGCATAGCCTTCTGTTTTGTTTATATTCTTGCACTACATGTATTATCATGGTGTGTGAGCACCTTCTAAAAGTATTCAAGATCAATTACATCAACAAAGTTTCTTTTCCATTCATCTCCCCACAACTTTGGGGAGTAAGTTACGTATTTTTACCCTTATTGTAATGCTAAACAATTGTGAATCACTTTGTGGGAGAGCAAGTTCAAATTAGTGAGTTTTGCATTTGAATCTGGAAGTGGTAAGATTTGAGGTCAATCCTGGTTACTTCCAGAGTTAATTCCACAATCTCAGGGTTGGCTGCTCAGAAAGCCACATCTACTGCATACACAAACCTGACCCTTGAAATAAACAATTCCATTTTCTCTGAAGAGTGGAGCTATTGAGGGTGGTTGAGATCCCAGAGGGTGAAACAATCTTTTAGGGCTCAGTCCACTGAGGACTAAATATGATAAACTTGATCAGGTATTAAACTGGTTGTGAAGTGAGTGGGTATACAGAAGTAATGTATTCTTGGTATCTCATGTTGCTGTGAAAGTGTGTTGCTGCATTCTACATAAGTTGCAGCTTTTCCAGGGCTAATGCTTTCAAGCTAAGATGTAGTGTATTGCAGTAATTAAATCGGGAAGTGATGAAAGGCATGTATGATTGAGGTTAGGTCATCATTGAAGAGGATGGGGAATTCTTCTATCAAGCTGCAGATGACAGAAAGCATTTTTTGCAGCTGATGCTGTCTGACAATCCGGTGTCAGTGAGTAGTCTATAAGGACTTCTGGTTTGCAGACTAGATGTCATTGGAAGGAAAAGGAGGAAAGTTGTCCATAGTGTTTCCCTCTAAGAGGATAATCTCCGTCTTCCTTGGGTGTAGCTTCAGATATTTCTTCCTCATCTACATGCTGATACCAGTCAGCTCTATGATCATAATGACTCACAGGCTCTGCAACTCCTCAGTTCATTGAATTGCTGCTGTTATCACTGAATATATCCATTTCAGGAATATAATTGTTAAATATCTCACTCTGAGCATTTAAGTGCTTAATTTAGCTGTTGGATCTCTTGAAATTGAGGTAAGTCATAGCTGGAACCGAGATGCCTTCCATTCTTATCTTTCCTTCAGTTAGCATCTGACACT
Source organism: Dermochelys coriacea (assembly GCF_009764565.3). Taxonomy (NCBI): domain Eukaryota; kingdom Metazoa; phylum Chordata; order Testudines; family Dermochelyidae; genus Dermochelys; species Dermochelys coriacea. The sequence goes on along the minus strand of NC_050078.2, from coordinate 24,021,091 downwards.
GAATGAACTGCTCTCTCATATCTCTGCTCTAGTAAGGGTAGAATCTCTTGTCAGAGCTCTTTGCTTGAATTGAATAGGAGAGATAGGGAAGTCCCTCTGTGGGAAGGAACCCAATTTCGTCCTCTGAAAGTGATTATGCAAAATGGCACTTCATAAAGGAGTAGATTGTGCATCCTTGAGACAAGTTCATTGGAGGGATATGAGTATCATGGTGTGTAGCTCTGCATGTAAAAATGGGTGTTTTACATGGGGAACCTATAAGCAGGGGTGTTTCAAGTCAAGAGTCATCATGTGTCTCAAGGGAGCAAGCACAGTAAGATTAATGTCTCAGGGTAGCTGGATGCAAAAAGATGAACATGTCTGGGAGAAGCCCAAAGTAGAGTACCGAGGGAAGAATGGTCCACCTGTGTCCTCCTCCAATAATCTTGCAATCTCCCAACCACAATTCTGTCATCTCTGGAAAAAGCAATGGAAACTCTCCACCAACAGCTTTCTTTCAACCTCCTTTATAAATATTCATTTATTTCTGTTTCCTGATGTTTCCCTTACATGCTACTTGAAAACTAAGTGATTATAGGTATCTATTGAAAACATCTCACTTTTAAAAAACAAAGTTAATATAAAAATTTCTCGCTAGTATATGAATTTCATATTGTTAATCTGATACTGATAGAATCCTTTCTTTTTCTACTGGGGAATCATATAGAAATAGAAAATGCATTGTATGCAGAACTTGAACATCATGGTTTTCAATGAGAGTAAGACAGAATACAGAAGAAACTTCTCTAACTTAAACCACCGTGTCTAATGTAAATGCCTATGTGACCTTTCTTATGTATGTTTTTGATAAGTATGTAGTATAACCTTGAATTCCTTGCATACTTAAAATTAAAATACATAGATATTCTATGAAACTTCAGATATTCAAGGTAATATAATTGCAGTAATAGTGACATGAGCATTCTAGGCTGTGGTTCAAGAGATCATGAATTCCTATTGCATGAATTCCTACTGATTTTTAGAGAAGCCTTAGGGACTTAGGTGGCCAAATCCCATTGACTTTCAATAAGATTTAGGAATTTATACTTCTTTGAAAATCCCAACCTGAGTCCCCATCAAGTGAACACTGGGGTTTTCAATACTGCCTAAGGGATTTGAATGCCAAGTTCCCCATAATGTAATGGGAATTGGGGATCAAAATCCCTTTGGGGGTCTTAGAAAAATCTCAATCTAAGATATTAAATGCAAGGCTTCACTTCTGACTAATTCTAGACTTGCATATTGTAAAGAGAGAACAAGAACTACCTGGGGTGGAGGCTGTTTCTTCAATCTTATTTTTCTCATTTTACCACTACTAGGCTCTTTTCCCATGAAGTTTCTGTCACTACCATTCTTTTCACCTTTATCCCTATTTAAAAAGGAAAAAAATATATTGTTTGTCACAAAACTTCATTCATTAAGTTTGCACATCCCTAAGAGTAACACTGCTGCTGGTCTATCTCTAATGGAAGTTCAGGGGAGAATTACATCTTTAGAAGTTTTGGGGAAAATATAGTTTAGGATCCACAGATTGGCCATCATCTCCGTCTTTCTGCATAAAAGGGTTTAATATATATGGTTATATTGTGGACAGTTGTTCTGTGCTCCATTTGTATCTAAAGTACTTAAGTGGCCTCCATCACTGTAGTATCTGGGTGTCTCCCAATCTTTAATATATTTATCCTCACCATACCTCAATGGGGAAGGGAAATACTATTATCCCAGTTTTATAGATGGGGAACTGAGGCACAGCGAGGCTAAATCATTTGCCCAAGGTCACAATGGTCTCACTGTGGCAAAGCATGGAATTAAACCAAGCCTCCCAAGATCTAGGATACTGCCCTAACCTGGAGCATCCTTTCTCTTTAATTCAGGTCTTGTCACTGAGCTTACGAGTACAGCACCCTATTATTCTGGAGAGCACTTTGGTCTGAATTTATAAAACCAAGCTCTTTTATTCTAATATGTGACGTGCCTATCAAAAATAAAGTAAATACAATGCATCGCAATGCACATGTTAAACTATGCAAGAAATACAGTTCTGTTATGCTAGAAGTGTAGTGGCCTCATGGGACATGTTATAGGATTTTTCAGGGCCCAAAGGAGCTACAAAATTCCATTGGGCGTTTTGAATTCACTTCTCAGAAGAATCAACTCCCCATGGTCTGTTAAAAAGCTTTGATGTTTCATTTTCTCTGCAAGGGCATGTTTGAACATTTGCTTTGTCTAGGCATGGTATATTTTCACATTCAAAAACCACTTTAAATCAGCTAACAGAAATGCAGGCCCAATGACTACTACCCCAAGCAAGGCCCTATTTCTGGAAGACATTTAAACTCACATCCAACTGTAAGCATGTGAATGTTCTCATTGACCTCAAAGCCAATGAGACAGCTCACATTCTTTAAATTATGCATGTGCCGAAGTCCCTTCCTAAATTGGGGACCAAGAGCATATCAGAAGATTGAGGGGGAAGCACTCAAGCACGTTGGGGTTCAGAGAAGAGAATGGCTCATGATTTGCCTCTCTTTCTGGGCTCATGAGCTTTTGAGTTACTGAATTAGCCAGGACGACAGTCTGGGGCCCAAGAATTTGGTTCAATTGATTATACCTAAGGCTGATCCTTGGGAATTGCTCCTGCTGAAGAACCTATCCAAAACGCCTTCAGGAACTGATAGCAGAAGTGTGGCTCCCTTGGTACCTGGAGCAATAAAGTCCATCGTAATTTGATTATGATGTTTCAACTGTGTATTTTAAATAATTAAATGTAGCTACAATTAATATGTAAACATGGCTGAATTTTTGTTATCATTATTAGCTCTGATTTCTGTGATTTAAGGCATGATATTGCAACATTTAAATCAGTGGAGTTTTGTCATTGACTTCAACAAGCTCAGGATCAAGGACTTAAATTGTTAATGGGTCGAAACTTATCAAATGGCTCATCAGCTAGGATCTATATTTTATTTAGCTAAAATTATTTTGAAAAGGCTCATTTTTAATTAGATAGCTTAATTTGGACCTTATCTCTGGCCTTTTTGAAAATGGTAACTTAAAAACATTTTAAATTAACAGAACAAATTTTCATAAATGCTCCATAATGGGGACTAATACCTACCATGTTTTTTTATTTTTGTTTTTATTTAATCAATCTATACATACAAGTCATATGCTCTATATATCTCATGTGCACACAGTATACTGCAGGTCCTGTTACTGTTGATGAATGACATAAAGGAAATAAAGGGGGAAAACAGTTTTATTCTCATTGTTTTAGTGGTGACTCTCTTTCATTATTCTACTTAAGCAGTCTACAATGTCTGCTAGATAGTTTAGAAAGACCTACTTTCTTTTACTTTTCCTCTGGGTTTTATCAGTTCATCTATCCATTCTTTTCTCAAAAAGTTTTATTTTCTATCCAAGACTCTTTATTAATAAACTTTTCAAAGTTAAGGATTAAACTAAGGACTAGTTGTTGCTGATAAAAGGTTTAAGGAAGTAGAAAGGGTAGCTAAGTTAGTGGGTTGTTGTAAGACCGTGCCTGGAAATGAACTGTTTCGAAAGAAAGGTAGAGGAAGCAGTGCCAGTTAAAGATACCTGAAAAAGGTTATGATAGGGATCCAAACTATGTGGATGGATGATCAGAGCTTTTCAGAACCTTATTGCTGATTTGAGTCAGTCATCTATTGTATGTAAATGTACAGAAGATTACTGAATGCCCATACATGGCAAATAAAATAAAGTCAAGCTTGTTACTGACTACAGTAAGTAAGAAATTACAGAGCAAAATGTTTTGAGAGTAGTTTGAAATTGTGTTTCAAGTTTAATGTACTGCAAAACAACACATTTGAATAGTTGCCTGATGTGGTAGAAACACAGAATAACTATTCTGTTGTAGGATATAAGAAAGAAAATAACTGTTTTTTTGGAGAATAAATATTTAATTCTTTGCTGATGGATGCAAATTCTGATGAATCTCATACTCTGAAAAGTTAAGTGTCAGAGATAATTAATCTAAAAGAGTGAAGGGAATAAATTGCAATCAGAAATTAAGAACTTTTTCTCACTACTATGAGATATCATTTCATGACCACTTATATCTAGTTTTCAGGTACTACTTTTTATCTTTAGTTCCCCCATTGTTTTCACTGATGATGAGTGTAAATAACCTCTCAAATAATTTTTAGAGCTTTAAGTATCATTACCTTTACTTTTCTCTCTAGTCTGATATACTTTGTCTTACTGATAGAATTGATAGCGTTGCCCACATTATCAGTTGCTTACATCATTAATTGTCCATAACAGACGTAGGCCAACATTTTCAAATTTAGTTACATAAAGTTAGATTTATTTGAGGGGGGGTATTTTTAGTATATTTTGTTTCCTTTCTTTAAATACCACCATATAGCTCTCAAGAATAAACTATGCAGAAGAGACCATCCTCCTGAGACTATTTCTGTTTTTATGCTTTTTTTTTTTCCTTTTCCCAAGTACCTAAGCTTGACGGTGTTTAACCAGCCCTCTGTTAAACCAGAAGATTTACTTCTCTGGTTTATAGATCTATTTAGAGATGTGAAAAGGCTTGTATTTGTATTCAGATGATATTTATATATGGAATTTTTTTTGTTCAGGGAATATTTGGATTTGGAAAACATCTAATGGACATAATGAGGTAAAACAATTTATGATGAGAAGGAGAGTGAGGGCAAACTTTTAATTTTTAAAATTCTTTTATTATGAATTTATGTAACTTATTTTTATTATCATTTATCATGTGTATTGCAGTAGCACATAAGGAGCCCAGTCTTGGATCAGTCCCTGTTGTGCTAGGCACTGTACAAACACACCAACAGAAAGATGGGTAGAAAGATCTTAAGAAGGGGTTTGAAGGGTGACAGTGAGCTGGCTTTGCGGATGTTTATAAGGACCTCCTCATATGCATCTTCATGAAGTAATTTTGGTAGAGATAACAAAGGCAGCCCTAGACGGGCAGGAGAGAGTACCAAATAGGAATGGCTGAAAGATAAGAGAGCAGTGTATTGACTGGCAGCTGGAGTTCAGTGCATACCACAGCAACATCCCAGCTCGGAGCTGGCTGGAGATACCCCTTGTGTGGGTAAGGGCAGAAGCCTGCTGAGTTTTGAGGCAACTGGACCAGATTATCTGTTTTGATTTCTGTTGGACTGTTTAGGTTTTGAAAATTAAATCCATTCCTAAAGAAATAAACTGAAATTATGCTATTATTGGGAACTTTATTTGATGTAATGGCTTGAATGTCGGCTTTAGTAGCTTACACTGGCCTGAAATGACGCTATGCAATAACAATTTGATGAAGGCACTTTTAGTATCTGGTACCAGAAATTGATTTTTAAAAATGTATTTGTTTTTGTTTCGTGTTGTTTTCTTGGGCTTATTTATTTATGTCCCCCCTCATTGTGTCACTACAATGCAGAATTAGAATTATTAAGAATAACTGGGGGAATGAATATTAATCTTTTTTTTTAAGTCTTGAAATGTAGCCTACCTACAGAATTTCAGTGAATTTTAACTGTAAGGGAAGTCTGAAATTGCCTCATTTTTCTGTTGTTAAGCTCATTCAGGACAAATAAATGGTCTGAAACTGAGCTCTAAACTTCTTAAAGGACCTATGTTTAATTATTTGTAATTTGTAAACTAATTGACATATCTACATGTAAATTCTCAAAATTATTTCTGTACTCAAAGAGTAAGTACTGTAATTTTGGGGAGAACAAGCTGTATTCTTTATATATAATAAAGGGGTTGGATCACTGATTTAAGGGCAAAACTCAGTCCAACCTTCACCATGGAACTATGAGCAGTGTTTCCATAACGACATACGGTACAAGATATAGTCTGTGAATTCCTGCTCCTTCCCAATACCGTCCTCTGACCCATATGCTGCATCCAACAACAGACACTGGCAGTGCTCTGTGTCATTTTTCTCACTTCTGTGCCTAAACACTAGATAATAAATATATTATTTTAAGGGGGGTGTTAATGTATGTATTTTTTGTTGATTTTTGGAAAAAGAACAGTGAGAACATCATCTTCTCTTGTTTTGCTCCCAAGAAGCAGTGCAAAAAGAGCAGGAAAGTGCTTCCAAATAGCACCCAAAACTACTGACAATGTAAATCCAGCCACTAATTAGCTGGAATCCTCTCGTCAGACTTGGAAATTTCCCTTACCTTATTTTGGCACATGCTCTTGTGAATATCTGGTTTATATTCAGAAATATTTGCCTTGCCAAGTATTACCTGTATTCATGCTGTCTGGCAAATTTGTTATTTGATTTGCCCATCCCACTATGGGCCCATCTCCTGCAAAGTGCTGAGCATCCTCAGATCCCATTTAAGTCAGTGTGATTTGAGGGAGCGCCGCAGCTCACATGACCTATGCAATATGTTTTCAATCTGCAAAGGAAGTATTTGCATAATAAAATGTGACTGAATAATATGACTAATATGCTGTCCCGAGCTGGAGGAAGAATATTTGATTTGGAGAGAAGGGGAAAAGGAGAGAGGTCTGGATAATGGAGACACAAGTTGAAGATATACAGATGAAGATGCTACTGTAAAAATAGGATTTTCAATGTCAGGGATGATACAGTGCTGTGATTAAATTAAAAAATGGTACCATGAGTGTTTATGCTTCCATGAAAGTATTTGTTGTCCACTTCTTGACAACTATATAGTGTCACAACTACAAAAGTGAGATGATCCCATAACTCCATGAAACTGTATATAAGAAGAACTGTGAAATCCCTCCACTTCAGCTGATAACCACCATTAATTTTTTTTATTTTATATCTGTTCATTTTAAAAGCTCTTTTAAAAAGAAATATATATTTGAGCATTTTAATTCATTATTCTTTTTTGTAATATGGGAAAGTGACCAAGTGCAATTAAGAAAATGCAGCATTTTCTTCTGAACACTTCTCTACTCTACTTTTGTGCTCAAGAAACCTCAGTAAAGTACATTTTTGCATCATATAATTTCAAGCCACTTATCGATAAACAAAATCCCAACCAATACCAATAAATGGCTCTGATTATTAAAGATAGGATGTGGCCCTTCTCCTGAGCTAATTATGCACTCCTAGTTATAAATATAGACATGTAACATACCCACAAGTCAGGGCTAGATATAAAACAAAACTCCAGTATTACCAAGCTGGAAATTTAACTTTTTTTTTTCAAAAACTGGTCCTATATCCACAAAAGAGTGGCTGTTTTTAGCCCCCACATTTCAGTGAGATAACCCATAAATTAATTTTGATCAAACTTGAAGGACCATCATCCTTAAATAAATCCAAGAGAATTATATTGCTTGTTGAAAATTATAGTTAACATATCAGAATGTTGCCTTTCTAGTTTAAAAGATGAGCTAAAGCAATTCCAGTATAAATGGCTAGGTTTACTTAGTAGTAATTTCAGAGCTGTGAATATATATTTGGTCTCAGAAATTCAAAATGTATGTAAAAATGTGCCCGTTCTATACTTACCCTTAGTGTCTAAAGTATACCTGTGTGTCACATATTCTGCATGTTAACACCACAGGAGAATAAACTCAATGGACTTACCAAAAAACAGCAGTTTTCTTGATAAAACTGAAATCATCCATGTAACTTTCTTCCAAAAGTTAGCATCTCTATCCTCCCCACCCCCCAACTCGGACCAGCTTTCTATTCCATAGGGAAGTCAAATTTTCTTGTAAACTTGCATGAGATCTTTAAAAAAATACAAAAAAAACCCCTTGGTTTTATTCATTCATTCAGCAATATAATTTCCAACCTTCCTGTCTTAGGCTGAATGTTTCCTTCTTAATGTAAAAAAAATAAATGCCTATGAGGAAGATAGATATAAAAACCTTTGTATCCTGAATCAAACTTGGCACAGAAGAGGCTGATATCATTTTGACAATCACCGGTGAAGTATTACAGAGCATGAAAGTCCAGCTCTTTGCCTGAAATGAGATTAGATCTGAATGTAAGGAAGAAGTAACAAAGGTCCACAAAATTACTGAAAACTGCAAATATATCCTGTCCTCACTCTCACACATTCCACACTTTCATTGTGTGACTGACTTTAAAAGGAGGGAATCTTTGTTTCTCCTTGCACCCCATTTCCCATCCAGTCAATGCCAGAGAAATAAGTGAAAGGTTTTGGGGAGCATGTGCTATTTGATGTCAATCTGCCTAACGTTTCCATATGATTCTAGGAACATCAAAACCAGAAAGCCTGCAGCTACTTTTAAACAGAGGGAAGATTTATTTTTTTATTGGAAATAAATATGCAAACATAGTTAATCCACAAGAACTTCCTCCACATCTAAAAACTTGGCTGAGATTGTATGGCTTTCATAGAACCCTGCATAACCCTGCACTTCGCCTTTGGTTTATGACTCTTAAAGTGACAGAATTATATTTGCTTTAGGTGAAGAGGAAGAACAGCAAACATTGTCGATGAAAGAAATCTGATGTATTCAAATAGCACAATCCCAGAACTAGACTAGTTTACTCCAGAAAAACATGAATGCTCATCCATATAAGAGAACTTTAAAAAATATTTTTGAGGCCTACATTCCACATCTCCAGAAAATCACACTAGTCTTTTCAGTGTTCAATTAAAATGGATGAAAAAGGACATCAGCCATATATCCAGTGATTCATACAATGATAGAAACATAGGGCTGGAAGGGACCTTGAGAGGTCATCTAATACAGCTCCCTGCACTGAGGCAGGACCAAGTATACCTAGACCAGTGGTTCTCAAATTTTGTACTGGTGACCCCTTTCACATAGCAAGCCTCTAAGTGCAACCCTCCCCACTCTCCCCCCTTATACATTAAAAGCACTTTTTAACATATTTAACACCATTATAAATGCTGGAGGCAAAGTGGGGTTTGGGGTGGAGGCTGACAGCTTGGGACCCCTTATATAATAGCCTCGTGACCCTCTGAGTGGTCCCAACCCCAAGTTTGAGAACCCCGACCTAAACCATCCTGGGAGATGTTTGTCTAACTGCCCAATTTTTTAAACTTTTCATCATAGGTTTGTCTAACTGCCCAACCTTTTTTAAACCTTTTATCAGTTGCGTTGCTCTCTTCCAATTTGTCCACATCTTTCTTAAAGTGTGGTGCCTAGAACTGGACACAATACTTCAGCTGAGGCTTCACCACTGTCAAGTAGAGCAGGACAATTACTTTCCATGTCTTACATATGACACTTCTATTAATACATGTCAGAATATTAGCTTTTTTTGCAGCTATATCACATTGTTAACTCGTATTCAATTTGCCACTTAAACCCCAAGATCCTTTTTCAGGAACACTAATGCTTAGCCAGTTATTCCAAATTTTGTAGTTATGTATTTAATTTTTTTTCTTAAGCGTAGGACTTCGCACTCGTCTTTACTGAATTTCATCTTGCTGATTTTAGACCAATTCTCCAATTTGTGAAGGTCCTTTTGAATTCTAATCTTGTCCTCCAAATTTCTAACAACCCATCCCAGCTTGGTATCAGTGAAATTTATAAGCATACTAACAATTCCATTATAGAATAGTGGACCCAGGACAGACCCCGTGGGACTACACTAGATACTTTCCCCTCTAGTTTGACAGTGCACCAATGACATCTACTCTTTGAGTATGGTCTTTCAACCAGCGTTTTCCCCACCTTAGAGTAATTTATTTTAGATCACATTTCTTTAGTTTGCTTATGAGAATGTCATGTGGAACTTTGTGAAATGCCTTACTAAAATCAAGATATATCCATATCCGCTGCTTCTTCCCTATCCACTAAACCAATAGTCCGGTCAAAGAAGGAAATTAGGGTAGTTTGGCATGATTTGTTCATGAGAAATCTATGTTGGCTATTACTTGCAACCCTTTTATCTCCAGGTGCTTACAAATTGATTGCTTAATAATTTGTTCCAGTGTCTTTACAGGTATCAATGTTAGGTTAACTGGTCTATAATCCTCCAGATCCTCTTTTCCCCCTTTTTAAAGACAGGTGCTATGTTTGCTCTTCTCTAGTCCTCTACAATCCTACCCGTCCTCATTGAGTTCTCAAGGATAATTGCTAATGGTTCGTTTTGTTTCATGCACCTGAAAGTTGCCAGAAAATACATGAACAACAATAATAAGGGAGTTTAGCAGTTCTTACAGCTCTAATCATCACAATTTACATCTGAGATGAACTAATATGGTGAAGTAAAGAATATAATGCTTACCCAGAGAGACCTGTTTATGAGCTGCAAAGTCAGTATTTAGGAGCTTATGTTCTGTTCCCAGTGGTCACCTTTTTCTAAAATCATACTGTAATTGTTCTGGGCATTTCTTCAGTTCCTTATAGCTGGGAATAGGACCCCTCTGTACCTTTCTCAGAAGAATACAGTCCAGGAGTGGATTATTAAAAGGACTATGCCTATTTTATGGTTTCTTTTAGATAAGGTCACCGTTTTAGAAAACCATCACAAAACCAATGCTCACCTTCTGGTTAAGACAGACTAATATGACAACAAAACATTATTCTCCCTTTATCTGTATTCATACCTTTAAAATTTCCCAGCTTGTTTCTTAATGGAGGCTGGGGTGGAATAGACACTCATGCTTTTCTGGTAATCATTGCTTTGTAGATTTCTCCAGGGATAATCTGGAAAGGTAAACTTGTCTGCTAGCAGATTTCTTCAGTCTTTGCAATAAGATTAAATATTCTCTTGGGGTAAAGGAAATTCACTGGAAGTAATATTCTGAAATGTCCATAATCTTTGACTTTAATCATCAATGCAAGAATTGTCTTCAAAAAAAGAATGATTTTTAAAAGCTTATAGTAGTACTTAGCTTTATAAGGGACTTAACACCTTCTACTTTTATTTTTTATATGCAGAATTATCAGGAATGAGTCATTTTGTGAAAACCACAAAGAAAGTTATCAATTAATAGTATATTGCCTACTGGTGCTAGTCAGTGTCATAGCTTGTGATTTGGCATATGGTGCTAATTTATCACTGCTTGCTACCATGAGGAACTTTTGCACATTCAGTAGGCTGGTTTTTATAAATCTCCCCCCCGCCACTCCCACCCCTTTGGTTTACTTATGTACTCAGTTGAAACTTATATACTGTATTGTGAGTGGATATACCTTTGGCTTCTCCAGCTATATATGAAAGCCCAAATGCCAGATATACGCTGTGTATTCAAATATTTTGGCTGGATTTGAAGCCAAGAATATTGAAGTGGCAGTCCATGAAGAACAACCCCTCAACTGTTGTTAAGGAAATGTGTTATATTGTCACTAAATATTAATTCATTAGAACTCAAGCAACTTCCGCAATTTCAAAATGCAATTTTTCATCTACAGTTATGAAAAAACAGCGGTAGTATGAACATGAAAAGATTATGGATAAAATACTTAATCTTTTTCCCTCAAGCTGTCTTCTAGAGGAGCCTCCTCTGTCTCTTAAACTGTGTTTCCTGCTGAACAGCACAGTTTTCTCTCGTACTGAAGTTTCTGTGAAGTTGATGCTAAATAAGCCCTCAGTTATTGAGAATTTCTGTTGAGAAGCTCATCATCTGTGCCTTGCTACAGATACAATCTGCTATTGGGTCTCTAGTTTTGTGAGCTTTCAATTAATTTAACTTTAGCTTTGGAGGTGTTGAGAATCCTCAGTCTACAATATGTACTCTCCGTGCACACATGTGGGTATGTAAGTGGAGAGAGAAGATGTGAGGTGGGGGGGAGAAGAGCAAAAGAAGCACATACACACAGATACTTACTTGCACATAATTGTTTTCAGTAAGACTGAGACTGGGGAGAGCTGGAGCAAACTTATTTAAAATATGAAATGCATTTGGCTCCAACAATATTGGATTTCCTTAAAATTTTATGCAGCCAATATTTGATTATCACCTCTTCAGAGCAAGGGCTGGGTCTTCCTATGAGTATAGATAGTACCCAGAACTCTGGTGCACCAATCCTGATTGGGCCCTTTCGATACTGCCACAATATAAGAAACAGTAATATGGGTGGACTCCTCCTGAAGGTCGAAACAGCAGCCTGGATTTCTACATAGACTGCTTCCGCCGACGTGCACGAGCTGAAATTGTGGAAAAGCAGCATCGCTTACCCCATAACCTCAGCCATGCAGAACACAGTGCCATCCACAGCCTCAGAAACAACTCTGACATCATAATCAAAAAGGCTGACAAAGGAGGTGCTGTCGTCATCATGAATAGGTCAGAGTATGAACAAGAGGCTACTAGGCAGCTCTCCAACACCACTTTCTACAAGCCATTACCCTCTGATCCCACTGAGAGTTACCAAAAGAAACTACAGCATTTGCTCAAGAAACTCCCTGAAAAAGCACAAGAACAAATCCGCACAGACACACCCCTGGAGCCAGGACCTGGGGTATTCTATCTGCTACCCAAGATCCATAAACCTGGAAATCCTGGACGCCCCATCATCTCAGGCATTGGCACCCTGACAGCAGGATTGTCTGGCTATGTAGACTCCCTCCTCAGGCCCTTCGTTACCAGCACTCCCAGCTATCTTCAAGACACCACCGATTTCCTGAGGAAACTACAGTCCATTGGTGATCTTCCTAAAAACACCATCCTAGCCACTATGGATGTAGAAGCCCTCTACACCAACATTCCACACAAAGATGGACTACGAGCCGTCAGGAACAGTATCCCCGATACTGTCACAGCTAACCTGGTGGCAGAACTTTGTGACTTTGTCCTGACCCATAACTATTTCACATTTGGTGACAATGTATACCTTCAAATCAGCGGCACTGCGATGGGTACCCGCATGGCCCCACAGTATGCCAACATTTTTATGGCTGACTTAGAACAACGCTTCCTCAGCTCTCGTCCCCTAATGCCCCTACTCTACTTGCGCTACATTGATGACATCTTCATCATCTGGACCCATGGAAAAGAAGCTCTTGAGGAATTCCACCATGATTTCAACAATTTCCATCCCACCATCAACCTCAGCCTGGACCAGTCCACACAAGAGATCCACTTCCTGGACACTACGGTGCTAATAAGCGATGGTCACATAAACACCACCCTATATCGGAAACCTACTGACCGCTATTCCTACCTACATGCCTCTAGCTTTCATCCAGATCATACCACTCGATCCATTGTCTACAGCCAAGCGCTACGATATAACCGCATTTGCTCCAACCCCTCAGACAGAGACAAACACCTACAAGATCTCTATCATGCATTCCTACAACTACAGTACCCACCTGCTGAAGTGAAGAAACAGATTGACAGAGCCAGAAGAGTACCCAGAAGTCACCTACTACAGGACAGGCCCAACAAAGAAAACAACAGAACGCCACTAGCCATCACCTTCAGCCCCCAACTAAAACCCCTCCAACGCATCATCAAGGATCTACAACCTATCCTGAAGGACGAGCCATCGCTCTCTCAGATCTTGGGAGACAGACCAGTCCTTGCTTACAGACAGCCCCCCAATCTGAAGCAAATACTCACCAGCAACCACACACCACACAACAGAACCACTAACCCAGGAACCTATCCTTGCAACAAAGCCCGTTGCCAACTCTGTCCACATATCTATTCAGGGGATACCATCATAGGGCCTAATCACATCAGCCACACTATCAGAGGCTCGTTCACCTGCGCATCTACCAATGTGATATATGCCATCATGTGCCAGCAATGCCCCTCTGCCATGTACATTGGCCAAACTGGACAGTCTCTACGTAAAAGAATGAATGGACACAAATCAGACGTCAAGAATTATAACATTCAAAAACCAGTTGGAGAACACTTCAATCTCTCTGGTCACTCGATCACAGACCTAAGAGTGGCTATACTTCAACAAAAAAGCTTCAAAAACAGACTCCAACGAGAGACTGCTGAATTGGAATTAATTTGCAAACTGGATACAATTAACTTAGGCTTGAATAGAGACTGGGAATGGATGAGTCATTACACAAAGTAAAACTATTTCCCCATGGTATTTCTCCCTCCCACCCCACCCCCCACTGTTCCTCTGATATTCTTGTTAACTGCTGGAATTAGCCTACCTGCTTGTCACCATGAAAGGTTTTCCTCCTTCCCCCCCCTGCTGTTGGTGATGGCTTATCTTAAGTGATCACTCTCCTTACAGTGTGTATGATAAACCCATTGTTTCATGTTCTCTGTGTGTGTGTATATAAATCTCTCCTCTGTTTTTTCCACCAAATGCATCCGATGAAGTGAGCTGTAGCTCACGAAAGCTTATGCTCTAATAAATTTGTTAGTCTCTAAGGTGCCACAAGTACTCCTTTTCTTTTTGCGAATACAGACTAACACGGCTGCTACTCTGAAACTACTACTATGTTTCACAAACAGCTTTCTGCAGTGAAAAAGGCAGCAAACAAATCAAATATAGCTCTTAGCAATGTTACACAAAAAACAACAAAAATGTGCTCTATTTTAAAGTGTACTAGCAATCTAGAAAGGATTTTCAATCTGGGGCTATGTTAAATGTTAGTAGTGAAACCTGTAAACATCTTTCTTTGATCTTTTTCCAGCTTATACAGAATAATAGGAACAGAATAAAGTGCCATTTATATGTACACCTCTTTCCATTGATCTTACTAGTAAATAAATAAATACTGCTACTCTAACTCAGTTCCATTTAGTTCAAACCATTGGTGTTTTCCATGGCTTTCTATATGTTGTGTTACTGCCTATTTTGTTGCATTTGAACTTAGTTTTTTCATTTTTATCTTTAAAAGTTTTACTACTACTCATGCAAAATTTCCAAGAAAGAAACAGCACAGTTAAACAGGAAGTTTATTGTGAATTATGTATATAAGAATGTATTACATAACAATTTATAATTCATAGAGGAAATTTTGATGTGTTTCAAAATATCTGAATGTTCTAGCAATGGATTCACTAATAATTTAGGGTAGATTGTTAAATTGTAATCTGCTTTGAGCAAGGAACTGTGCATAGCTGCTCCATCACAGCAACAGATCAGAGAGGGAATTGTGACTCTCATAGTCACCAATTCTTTGTCTCGTCCTTGCTCCAAGGGGGAAGTAATCTGCCACTGGTCTATATACTAGCTAATATGTACGTACAGATGGAGCCAATGTACAGAAGTAGCAGCCTCACAGTCCTTATAATGGGTCCCCTTTCCCTGTGCTGTGGCCTATGAAAAGGGAAGCCAACAGATGAGTAAAAGGTGCTTTTCACTCCCCTTCCTTCCCTATGTGTTATAAGAGCAGGTCACTATCCTGCCTTTAGAAATAATAATTATAGAATGTGCCTACTTAAGTGTAAGGCTGTTTCTTTGCACTCCTTGAAAACCCTCTTCAAGACTCCCCTCTGTCCTGATTCCTGGAAAGCTTGACATTGGCTGGGCAGCTGATGTTCTGTAACCCTGCCTATCATGACGAGCAGGACTTTCTCATTGTTTCTTTGTGCTCTCTCTGCCTCTTTGTTGCATCCACCTGTTGTCTGTTGTCAGAGACCAGTGGTTTTCAACTTGTGGTCCGCGGACTCCGGGGAGTCTGCAGACTATGTCTAAGATTTCCAAAGGAGTCCACACCTCCATTAGAATTTTTTTTAGGGGTCCACAAATGTAAAAATCCACTGTCCTAGACGATATGTTCATCTGGATATGAACTATTTGTTATGTGTTTGTATAGTGCCTAGAACAATGGGTCCCTGATTCATGGCTGGAGCTCCTATACAGTTTTGTAATACAAATAATAAAAATCCAAACAATAAATAATCTACTAATTAAAGAAAAAGAATATTGCTTTAATGTTTTATTCTGAGTATTTGCCAGCAGAATTTCCTAAGACTGCCATATTATAATTTAGAAAGATGTTTGTAGTTGTATTTATCTTGTAGTTTAAGCATCTATTCTATAAAAGCTTTAACTTTAAACCCCAGTAGGACATAAGAAGCATCCATCCTCCTACACCTGCAGCTGCCATTTACATATTAGAGGTGGGTCCAGACGTTCAACACTTTGAAAGCTACAGTTACACCATTTAAGGAAAGAGTTAAGGGATGCTTCATAGAAGTAGTTAAGATAAAACAGTTACACAGATTATTATTAATTTTTTTCCTTACAGCAACGAGGCCAGAGGGTGTGTTCCAACTATAGGGGGATCACACTTCTCAGGCTCCCAGCAAAGCCTATGCCAGGGTGCCGTAGAGGCAGTTGTGCCCATTAGCTGAACCTTGGATTCAGGAGGTACAATGAGGATTCTGTCCCGGCCGTGGAACCACAGACCAGCTCTTTGTTCTCTTGCAGATACTCAAGCAGTGTGGGCATTTGCTGATCTGGTCCACCTTTGTTTTGTAGTCCTTTCTTGTGTAAAGTGCTGCAGGAATATGAGTTTCTGGTGCTACTTTTGCATACTATTCGGTATCTCTATTCTCAGAATGAGAGTTATGTTTGTATTCTTGATATTGTCAAGTTCATTCAAGGTTGGCGTTGGACTCTACAAGGGGTGTGTCTTGTCCCCACTCCTATTCGTGATGTTCATGGACAGGATATCAAGGTGCAGGTGAGCTATGGAGTGCATCCGATATGGGAACTTGGAGGTGCCATCTCTGCTGTTTGCAGATGATGATGATGTCCTTCTTGCTTCTTAAGAATATGATCTCCGATGTGCACTCAAATGTTTCACTGCTGAGTGTGAAGCGGCTGGAATGAGAATCAGCACCTCCAGATGAGAGGCCATGGTTCTATCCCAAAAGAAAGTGGACTGCTCTATCCAGGTGAGGGGAGAGCAGCTGCCCTTTGTGGAAGAGTTCAAGTTTCTAGGGGTCTTGTTTACAAGCAATGGCAAGTGGGAGATTTAGATCAATCAGTGGATTGGTGCGGCGGTGGCAGTGATGCAGGCACTATACCAACCTGTGGTGGTTAAGCAGGAGCTGAGTTTTTGGATGAAGCTCTCTCTTTACAGGTTGCTCTACATCCCAGTCCTTACCTATGGTCATGAACTTTGAGTAATGACCGAAAGGACGAGATCACTGGTACAAGAGGTGGAAATTAGGTTTCTCTGCAGGGTGGCTGGGCTTACTCTCCAACACAGGGTAAGAAGCTCAGCTATCTGGGAGGGCATTGGAGTAGAGATGCTATTCCTCCAGATTGAGAGGAGCCCATTAAGATGGTTTGGGCACCTGATAAGGATGTCCCCGGGAGGCTTCTGTTGGAATTCTACCAGGCACATGCTACTGGGCAGAGGCCCCAAGGATGACCCAAGACACAGTAGAGGGATTATATATCTCACCTGGCCTGGGAATGCTGGGAAATCCCCCAGGAGGAGATGGAACCTGTTGCAAAGGAAAAGGAGAGCTGGTCCTCCCTACTCTCAATGCTGTCATTGCAACCCTCACCAGGAAAACAGCATAAAGGAAAAAGAAGCAGCAGCAATGAGCTCATTCTAGTATTGTGGTGATGTTGAAATAAATGAGCTCTGTTATGAAGTCAGTGAGTACAAGTTAATACAAGGCAGAAAAGAAATAATAATAAAATAAAACAACAGTGGGTCCAGAGTTCCTTCATGACAACGACAATGTGATTGTATTGTAGTCTAAGGCGCTGGTGAAAGTATTATTTTTTGATGCTTGAGTGAAACATATTTACATATATACAAAGTTCTGTCAATAAAGCTATAACATTGTAGCACTATACTTGGTATTTTACTTTTTGTACCTTAAAAGTAATTTACTATTGTTCAAAAATTCAACTGTCACTGGTTTTGTTTCCAGAACCCCAAAAGGAAGAGAAAAACAACAGAAGTCCATAAAGGCAAAAAAGGATGTATTCTCATTTCAGTTCACAGAACTTCTTGCCTTTGAACAGTACAAATATATACCCCCTAGGTTTGTAACAACAGTGAAAGGATACAGAATACTTGAAACATCAAATTAATAGCAAGTCCACTATAGCTATATAGAGTTTTTCCAGAATACCCAATAGATCTTGACAAGAATTTAATTGAGCTTTAACCAACTTGCCAAGCTTTACAAAATCCTATACTGCATACTCTCCTTCAAGGAATAAACTTTAAAAACTCTGTAAGCAAACTGAGTTGAGTTTTACATAAACAAAAAATGTGCTTGATGGTCTGTAGATGAGATTTGTAAGTAATTGCCCTCTGTTCTTCACACCTTTATAAATCTAATATTAAATAAGAAAAATCCACAAAACATATCAACAAGCCACAGTGGAAATACACTGTGCACTCACTATAAGGAACATTTGTGGGGACATGGCTTTTATTAGTTATAGTGATGTATTCCCTATACTGAATATGCAATAGTATCCTTTCACTTACTGCTGCATGTTCTGCAGAAGTACGTTGGTGGCATGGGGTCCATTGATCACAGCACTTTCACCACAGTTGCAGCATGGCAGATAATAGAGCCATGGGCCACCCCAGTGTCCCATTGGAGATCATCTTTTGGCTGTTGCCACATTAGAAAGGGAAGAACTGAAGAAATATCAGAACATCTCATCGTAATTACACACTTATATTGACATTTGCCACTGTAGTCCTGTACTGTCCCTTTCTCACACTTTATAGTTATTTGAGGGATTCCCACCAGTAGCATACCATATAACAGTGACATGCAGACTCTCCCCACTTACTTTTTACAAGACCACTTGCACAACTAGACTGCTGGACAGTGAAGATAGTAGGGGAGAAGCTTTTAATTCATTGTAAGTTATCATTCTTTATAGTGAAGTTATATCATGTATGGAGAAGAGAATCTTATGACAAGGTATTTTCTGGTTCCAAAATGCAAGGGGACAGATCCTCAGCTACTTTAAATCAGAGTAATCCCATCAAAATATGCTGATTTATACCGAGGAGGATTAAGTGCAAAGATTTTCCTTTAAAGATACTACTACTGATAATCAATTATAACATCTTCAAGAACTTTGTACAAACATCTCGGAAAACCCCTAAGAGGTAGAAAAGAATTATTATTTCAGTTTTAGATGGCGAAATAAAGACAGAAATATGTTTTGGGGATTTTCCAAAGAGACCCAGTGACTCACTAGCAGAGCCAAGATTAGAACTCAGGAGTTCCTCTAAACCAGGCTGCCTCTTTAAGATATAAACACATATACAATTAAACAATAGTTGTAATGCCAGGAAGTACAGATGTGTACTTATATATATCAAGTGAGGGTCAGAGTCTGTGCATTACCACACAGCCCTCAGGGCCTGAGGCAAATGACTGGACCTCATGGTTTTTAATGCCCTCTAGCTGAAATAATTGCATCATAACCCTGTTTTTTTTTTACTTCTTGCTTGAATGTTATACTCATGTCTCAGTGTGTTTTAGAATTTTGGGGGGTTTTAAATTATTTTTTCATACACTCGACTAGCTTTTTCAAAGTTATAGTTCACCTCAGCAAACCTTCAAGTGTAACTGGGTTTCAAAGCTTATTTGTTTATTGGAGTACCTGAGAAAGTGGTAAATAATTAAGGTGAAATACATGTTTCCCTGAGGAAAAAAAGAAGTTTGCATTTGTGCAGTAGAGTGGGTTATCAAAAACAGATGTGACCGAGTGGAATATTTTACATAAATTTATTAAAATAATTATTTACCTGTACGTTATAAGTAGGGCTTAGTTCGCTAGTTTGTTGCCAGTATGTACTGCCAATAATCTGCCAAAAAGCAGCTTGCTGGCAAAATCTTTGAAATGGTTAGCTTATGCTTGCACAGAACATTACAATCCTGATTGAAATGAAAACCTACCATAAACGAGCTCTTTGATGTTGGATAAACTGGAACATATTACTGATATATGGTATACTCTTTATATGGATTGTGTATACTGTACAAGAAATATGGATACCTATTAAGTGTAACTTGATATGTAATTATTTAGGACAGTTATTGTTTTCAGTATTCACTATGAATAGGATCACAGTGTCTCCTCAGGTTTAAAATAAGGAGTATATATATATCCTGTGTAGCAGCTCAAAGCACTAGAATACTGCTTGGTCAATTAATAAAGGAATAATATCAAAATGTAAAATATCAGACATCTCCCTGTAGTTCCTAATTTTAAAGGCAAGCCTTTTCTTTTAGGAACAATTTATACATTACATAAACTTAAGTTTTTCATCCAAGTATCATTTCAAGAATAGCAAGCTTAAATATTGGAGGCCGTAGGGAAACATAATATTACGATAATGTTCTTTGGTGCGGTTTGGAAGGTTTTAGGAAACATTTGGAAGTATTTTTCTCATAAAGTCACTTAACTATTGAAGTGTTATGATAGCATTCCCTTCTGCATTGCATATATTACAAAAGAGTCAATTTAAAGGGAACGTCCGTTTTAAATATCTGATTAGAGGGATTTCCACAAATTAGTAAATTACATAGTACAGTATCCTGGTATTAGTTTAATTTTTAAAAATGCAATTAAATAAGCAAAGGCGTAGATGATTTGAGGTGTGATATCAGTTTCAAACACCCATTCATTTCCAGTCCTGTATAGTAGAATGAGAATCTGAACTGACTGGAAAGCTTATTTTCTAAATAAACACTAGAGAGTTGAGTCGTTTTTCAGCATTTGAACATTAGTGAGTGGAACCAATTTTATTGGAGTCCACTGCAGCTCTCATAACCCTAAAAGTTAACGTTAAATGTAACCATTTTTTAAAACAACATTGTGACCAGTTCTTTTAAAACTCTGCAGATACAGAACATACCTCAACAAGTTCTAAAGATCTGTCAAGTGTTAGACTAAATGGAATTATTTAGGTTATTGATAACCATTCTGCTGCCTTTTAATGTTAGTTTGTAGGTATTATGTACGTATAATTTTTAATAGTGAAGTAAAATTACTATTGTTAAAAATATGGGAATAAGTTCCCATGTTGCCATAAAAAATTGCATTCTTCTATCTTGACAATTTCTAGGTACACCCACCTTTCAGCTGATTGGTAAAATATACCTATTTTCTGTGGCAGTTAGTTATTGATTCACCTCTAAGTTTCTAGATCAACATTATAAAGAATTTTAAACATGCTTGTGACCTTGACATTACTTTGGAAAATAAAAACAAGTGATATGTATTTCTTAGAAGATTAACATTTCATTCACTTACTTGTAAAGTAATTAACCTGCATCTCTATACAAGTTGTTATATTTACTTTTTAAGATTTTGAGAATTTGAGACATTAGGGTTCATAAATAAAATAGTTAAGGTGACATCCTGGCTCTGTTAAGTCAATGGGAGTTTTGCCACTGACTTCAAGTGTTGCCAGGATTTCACCATCTAAGTACTAAAACACAAAATAATCACTATCAGTTTATCTTTGGTGATCTAAAGTGATTAAGGTATTTTGAAGTCATTTGTCAGCCTGGGGTAAATATGTTATGTAACAAAATGGAATTAGTAATAATCCCACAAGCAGTAGATTAGAATAGACATGGTTTTAGCTAGAGCTGCATATAACAAGAAAAAGCAACACAAAAATCAAAACTAAGAAAGAACAAATCTACAGGTCCATATTAGTTTTGGAGTAGTTTCTGCCATCTTCTGTTCCTATTCTGCACAGTTCCACTGCAGATTTACTTTTCAGAAAGTGGTGTTATCATGCTGTGTACTTTCTGGAAGAAGGATTGAAGAATGCTCTAGTCAAAACCTTTATTAGCTGAAACTGCATAATATGTCAATTTCACAGTGTATCTTCAGCAGTAATTTCAGTGCTGGAAATTCAGGAGCTGCAGGCCCATAAAGAGTTTTCAAATGGAAAACTCAAGTGCTCTAAAAACATTTAGAGACTGCTTTTCCCCTCCTCCCTTCATTAGGCCGGTGTTAAAATGAAAGGCACTTTCATTGGTTCAAAATGAAACTGGATTGCAGAGCAGAGGTGGCAATGCTGAGAAAATAAAAGGAATTTTTTAGAGGTTTTGGAGTGTCAATCCCAGGATATTAAGGATTCTCCCTCAGAAAATATTTGGAAAATAGGCCAAGGGTAACATTTCCAAGAGTCAAAGTGATGAAGAACCTAAATCCCATGTCAAAAGTGACTTGAGTGCTTAAGAGCCTTTATTCAAGACAAATTTCTGATGCCTCAGTTGCCTCTTCTTCAGTCAGCATCTAATGACAATGATTGATTAGAGGTGATCTGCTCACAGGATGGATTTCTATCTCCTTTTCCTTCCTCTACTTCCCTTTTCTTCTTGTTTTCTTCTACTTCTCCATTTTTCTCTTGTAAAATTTTTCTCTCTGTCATTTCTCTCCTGTTCCCTCAACTTTTACTACTTCTCTCCCTTTGTTTCACTGCCCTGTTCTTTTTGCTCTTGATTTCTCATGTATGTGCCTCTCCTATCCTGCAGACCAAGTAGCTCATCTGGACCTAGCATCTCGTGTAACAAGTATTGAATCTGAACTCAGCACAGCCTTTTCTCTCACAGAGTATCTAGCTGTCCATGACATAAGATTGAGCAGAGGTGTTGCATCCATTTAAATTATTGCAGAAGAGCACATCACCGAACAAGCCATACTTGGGGTGATATTTCAGAGAGAAAGTGGGACCTCATACTCATTTGTCTGCATCAAGGGTTCCATTTCTCTGAATCTGTTCACTTCTCACAAAAGCTCTCTGCAAGAGAAGACAGACTTAAATAGTAGCTCAAGTGCGGTTAATACTCTGGTTCCTTAGTATTCCATCCCTCCAAGATGTACCAAGAGGAAACTCCTTGAACAGTGTAGAAAGACATCTCAGGGATCCACTCCAGAATATGTATATGCCTGATGAGTTCTCGGGAAGGTAAACTTTCTAAGCCAGAGACCCATTAGAGAGGCCTAATCTTGATTTAGCTCATCCAATTTTCTCTATCACATTCTATGCTCTTTTCCGTCTCATTTCTTCTTTTCCGTCTGCTCTCTCCCCTTTTCTTTCAGTTTTTGTCCCTGGGTGATAAGTCTCCCTAATACTATCTTTCAAATGATATTGCCCCTAATGTAGTCCAGCACTGTCACCTTGGAGGTTATTTGTGATGGCTAATCTATTCCCTACACTGGATTCCCTACACATTGATTGCTATAGAGCAGGAAGTGGAAACAGATCACAGGAAGTAGTGCAGAACCTCACCAAACCCTAATGTGAACTGAAGAAATCCAGAGGCATCCCTACATATTCAATGGAATCTTTTAAATCCCAGGGATTCACTCACTGCTTTCCATAGAAAAAAGTCAGAGTAGAGAATAGATAATTGCTTTATTTGTGATCTAGCGCACAACTGTTGAAGACTCGAGCACAACCACACTGCTGCTGTTTTCAGTACAGTACAATGTTATAGAAATCATACAGAAAAAGCAAGAAAAATGATGAGATTTTTGCTTATTTCACCCTCCGGGGTAGTGAAGGTGCATCAAAACACAATATAAGAGTAGTCTCATGAGGAGGGTGCAAATAGTACCACTTTTACTCCTGTTAGCCGATTTATGGCATTACTTTGGGGATGGATAGAGAATTACATACTAATTTGAGTTGCCATCTGCCCCATTTTGACCAGCATAATATTGATTTTATGACCATTGTACTGTGTCCCTTAGCAGAGTACACAAAGTGCCATTTAAAAAAATACCCATGTGAGTCTGGTATTTGTGCATGCATTTGCCCAGTTATACATGTATTTACTTTGATAGTTGTAGTAATTTCACATTCAGTTATGGTAATTGTGAGGCCTGGTTTGCCAAGCAGAAAGAAAGGGAGGGACAATGGAATTTCCCAGTGCCTGAGAACGTCATTGCAATATCTTGTTTCAGAGTATTGCAATATCTCTATTGCAGGCTGCAGATGTACTAACCATCACAAAACTTATGAGCCACAAGGATTCCAAGTATTATAATCATATAAACTATGCAGGGATTCCTGCAGAGGTTTAGACCACATTAATACTTCACAGAGGTACAATCAATCGTTATCTTAAAAATAAGAATATAGATCAAAACATCAAAGCACACTTTGTAATAATGATTTTAAAAAATACTAACCACCATCACCAACATCAGTAACAACTAAGGAGATTCCCAGACAAAAATGTTGTTAAACTAGAATTTAGATTATGATTATGTATAAACAGCAGATACTTGGGAGAAGGAGAGTGTCACAGCAGCTTTGAAGTGAATTTGCTGAATTCTAAGGCCTGGGATAGGGATTTTCTCTTTCATAGAATCATAGAATCATAGAATATCAGGGTTGGAAGGGACCCCAGAAGGTCATCTAGTCCAACCCCCTGCTCAAAGCAGGACCAAGTCCCAGTTAAATCATCCTAGCCAGGGCTTTGTCAAGCCTGACCTTAAAAACCTCTAAGGAAGGAGATTCTACCACCTCCCTAGGTAACGCATTCCAGTGTTTCACCACCCTCTTAGTGAAAAAGTTTTTCCTAATATCCAATCTAAACCTCCCCCATTGCAACTTGAGACCATTACTCCTCGTTCTGTCATCTGCTACCATTGAGAACAGTCTAGAGCCATCCTCTTTGAAACCCCCTTTCAGGTAGTTGAAAGCAGCTATCAAATCCCCCCTCATTCTTCTCTTCTGCAGACTAAACAATCCCAGCTCCCTCAGCCTCTCCTCATAAGTCATGTGCTCTAGACCCCTAATCATTTTTGTTGCCCTTCGCTGTACTCTTTCCAATTTATCCACATCCTTCTTGTAGTGTGGGGCCCAAAACTGGACACAGTACTCCAGATGAGGCCTCACCAGTGTCGAATAGAGGGGAACGATCACGTCCCTCGATCTGCTCGCTATGCCCCTACTTATACATCCCAAAATGCCATTGGCCTTCTTGGCAACAAGGGCACACTGCTGACTCATATCCAGCTTCTCGTCCACTGTCACCCCTAGGTCCTTTTCCGCAGAACTGCTGCCGAGCCATTCGGTCCCTAGTCTGTAGCGGTGCATTGGATTCTTCCATCCTAAGTGCAGGACCCTGCACTTATCCTTATTGAACCTCATTAGATTTCTTTTGGCCCAATCTTCCAATTTGTCTAGGTCCTTCTGTATCCTATCCCTCCCCTCCAGCGTATCTACCACTCCTCCCAGTTTAGTATCATCCGCAAATTTGCTGAGAGTGCAATCCACACCATCCTCCAGATCATTTATGAAGATATTGAACAAAACGGGCCCCAGGACCGACCCCTGGGGCACTCCACTTGACACCGGCTGCCAACTAGACATGGAGCCATTGATCACTACCCGTTGAGCCCGACAATCTAGCCAGCTTTCTACCCACCTTATAGTGCATTCATCCAGCCCATACTTCCTTAACTTGCTGACAAGAATGCTGTGGGAGACCGTGTCAAAAGCTTTGCTAAAGTCAAGAAACAATACATCCACTGCTTTCCCTTCATCCACAGAACCAGTAATCTCATCATAAAAGGCGATTAGATTAGTCAGGCATGACCTTCCCTTGGTGAATCCATGCTGACTGTTCCTGATCACTTTCCTCTCCTCTAAGTGCTTCAGGATTGATTCTTTGAGGACCTGCTCCATGATTTTTCCAGGGACTGAGGTGAGGCTGACTGGCCTGTAGTTCCCAGGATCCTCCTTCTTCCCTTTTTTAAAGATGGGCACTACATTAGCCTTTTTCCAGTCATCCGGGACTTCCCCCGTTCGCCACGAGTTTTCAAAGATAATGGCCAAGGGCTCTTTCTCTCATGCTCTCTCTGTCTCTCACTCCTCCTCTCTCCTCCCCTCCCCAAGACCTGTTGAAACTCCCTGAACACAGCTTATTTACTCAGGCTTTTCACAGGGACCAAGATTTCACCTATGGAGAGCTGCTGTTCACATGTATACTACAAGTGTTACTGAAGTATATCTGTTTTTCTTACCTTTTAATAGTAATATAGTTTTGTCCATTAAGGACATTCAAGTCTACTTAAAATGTATAAGTGAGCATAAATAAAGGCATGGAAGATCTGAATTTTTAAAATTGCAATCTTTTTGTCGCTTATGTTTGTTCTAAGAAGTTATACTTGTTTATTGAGAACAGCTCTTCAAAACACTGTGTAACACACAGTCCAGAACTTCTCCCCTAATAATTTGATCTAACCTAAAACAGCACTCCAGCCAGTATTTCTAATGTGGTTTTTATTCATCTGACAATGACATCATTATCTTTCCATTCTTTTATTGTTGTTGTTGCTTTTAATAAAATAGTGCACAGATTGACTGTTGGTGCCAATAAAGGAAACTGATTCCCATAAGTGATTTTTCATTAGGGTAAATGAGGTGTTATGAATAAACACATGCAATATAACATGACAACATGTTATGAAGAAAGAATGTAAAATGCACATTTTCTATTACAAGTACATGTGCATAGGTTTATTGGCACTGCAATTTCATAGTATAAATGTGGAGAAAATGCACACAGTACAGACTGAGAAAACCAGAAAATCTGGCACATAAAATGGCAGACATTCAGATTGACACTCAAAAAGACCTTTAGTATGTTATGAAATTTCTATTATGTAGTTAGGAGTGCATGAGTTTAGTTAATTTTTAAGCCATAGTTATATCAACCAGGCATCTATAACAATATGCACCAAATTGACAGGTTCTATTATTTTTTGTCTTCTCAATTATCTTTCAAAGTGATCCATATTATCCATCAAAGTGATCAAAAATAAAAATCCAATTCTACCATGCCTATTTATAACTATTGTAAAGAATTATTTATAAATAGGCATGGTAGAATTGGATTTTTATTTTTGATCACTTTGATGGATAATATCAATCTTTATTTTAAGGCATATTTTTAGATTTTTATCACTCATAATTTTTCGCAGTTGTGCAGACTTGTGAGGTTTTTACAATATTTTCCAATTTTATCCCTTTAAATTTTCATACTTGTTAAAATTATGAGTGGCCAGACAATAATTATTTAATGAAAGTAGATGTTGAGATTCACAAAGGTAAAGCTTCATAACTTTAACTATGAATGTTGTATGTCATAGAATCCAACTAAATGTTGAATTAAAGGAGAAAATATAATTTCTTACTTTTTAGAAATAACCTATATTAGAATTAGAATAGAAATGGTTTGTGCTGAAACAAAAGCACAATATTTCTATACCTTCTGTGTGAAACATCAAAAAAATGTCCCCCACCTGCAACAACGGGTGTGGGAACTTGATGGGGCCGGCAGTGAAAGGGGGACACTCCCAAAAGGACAATAGGTAGCTCCTCCTCTTGGAAGTCTCTGGCCAGCTGGGATAGAGGGGTGCTGATTGGCCAGCATTCCCCAGCTCCCAGGATTTAGCCCAGCCCAGAGGTCATGTATCACTTCTTTCAGCTCCATTCCAGCAGAGAAAGGGTTACTCACCAGCTTCCAGCAGCAGCAACAGCAATCATAAGATTCAGAGAGATGCAGGTAAGGATTCTGGGGCATCTTTTCCCAGGTAGGGGAGGGTCTCTGCCCTACTGTAGGGTTCACACTCTTTCTCCAACCTCTGTCCCAGCATGGGGGGGTGGGGTCTGTCCACTGTTGGACAGACAGGATTCCATGCTGATTACATATGGTGGGGTAGCATGGTTAAGGCATGACTGAAAATTTATAACAGAGGGCAGCAGAGGAGCCTGGTTTACCCTGGGGTAAAACAGACCAGGCACTTTGGCTGGAGGTATGACTCCTTATCACCCCGCCCAGCTGGTATTCACAGACAGTGGGTTGCCAGTGCCAAAACCTCCTTTTCAAAATACGTATATAAAAGCTAATGTGCACTTTGCATTAATGATGGGAAATGTTTTGTACATAAGGCAGGTACAAACACTGCTGTAGGGTGTGCAGGGGCTCAGCATTGTGCACTCTCCTATTATATGGGTCAACGGCAGTTCCAACAGGACTGTGGGTAAGGGGATCTGCAAGGACCCAGTGCTTCAGCAGATGCCACAGGGAGAGGTAGTAACCATAGAAAAGGCTCCTTCTCCAATTAAAATACAGGGTTGTGGGATTTGTTATTGGACAACCCCAGTAAAAAAGACATAGATTATTTATGGAACGGATTTTTGGCTGGTTTTCACAGCCCATACAAGGGCATGCAGTGCTGCTTTTGGGCAGAGAACTTGAAGTCTACTAAAGACTTAAAGCATATAGAAAGGGCAGAGATCACCTTGGCAGCAGGAAGGTGGCAGCAGGAAGAGTAGCAGGTCTCTCCATATGTTCTAATGCCAGAATGGCATGTCTCCCCTGAGTGTGTTACTGAAGAAGGTGAAGAAGGAATATAGGCTTATCCATCACCTGTCCTTCCCTTAGGGCTTATTGGTAAAATGATTATATTGACCCCCAGCTGTGTTCAGTGAGATACTTGTCATTTGATGCCATAGTTAGGGGATTGCGGTTCTGGGGCATGTTGGCAAAATGCAACATCATGTCTACATTCCAATTGCTTCCAGTGCATCCCAGGATTTCAGTTTGAAAGCCACTACTATATTGATAAAGTCAGGTGTCATTTTCAAAAGATGCAGCTCCTTGCTGGGATGGGCGATAGTGCACCCCATGAAACAGGACAGTCTCATGCACAATCTTGGTGACTTCTTATGTGCAGGAAGACTAGGGAAAACTGCGAGTACATGCATTAGGCATTTCAGAACCTAGCTGAGGACCTCAGGATCCTGCTTGCCACAGAAAAAAAACCAGAAGGCCCTGCCCCAAAATGTAACATTGAACTGGACTGTTTGGGGTTTCTAGGTTTCCTACAGAGAAATTGAAATTGATCAGGACACTCAGATGGGCTCTCAAAGGGGCAAAGAAAATTACTTGGAGGGAGCTATAGGTGGTCATGGGACACCTAAACTTACCAAGGGAATGTGGCTTAAGCTGGGAACTGGGTGTCAGGACTCCTGTGTTTTCTTCCTATTTTTGCCAATGACTCATTACATGGCCTGGTCAAGTTCATTTATTCTCATGATCATTTAGTTTATCCATCTCTAAAATGCATTGGATAGTACATTTCTAACTCACAGGGGGTTTGTGAGGCTTCATTAATTAGGCTGTGAAGGCTCCCAGTCAGGCATTTTGTGCTCTTCTGACGTCTGCCTCTGAACTGAGAAAACCCCACCGCTTTATCAGAATGACAGTGAAAATGACGGATGACTTAGAAGTGTGGGAAAGATTCCCAGAAGAGTTAAATGGGGGTTTCGATATGACATTCAGACTGGTTGCTCAAGATTGAGCTGCTGGTACAATCTGCTGCCTCAGAAGGTATAGGTTTGGGGGTTTACTTTCAAGATGACCTTGGATGGGTAGGTGCAAAACCCCTTTGATAACCCAGGAAGGCGCACTTGGGAATTCCTTCCTGTGGGGTACCCTCAAGGCCACACACACCCACACACCCCCGGGAAGAGCTGAGAAAGAAAACAAAGGAAATCAGCTGTTGCCACCAGCTAATTAAACAACATATGCACAAACCTTTTAGGGACAGAAAAATCCAATCCTGTTCTTAAAAAAAGTAAATTTTATTAAAAACAAAAAGAAAGAAAATACATCTGTAACTTAGGCTTTTTGCTAGATTTAAACAAAAAACAATTACAAGGATTAAGCATCAAGATAGCTTTCTTGAGGTCCAGTTTAAAGGTTACAAGCAAAACAAAAGCACCTGGGGTTAGCACAGAGGAGTCCACAAGCCATAAAGAAATAAAAAAAGATAAACCTAATTGTGTCTTCCTAGACATTTTCTGATCTACTTATATATCTCGGGTTTCAAATGAGTAGTTTCTAGATATGCTCTGATGATTTTTCATACCTGGCGCAAAACCTTTTACAGCATAGTTCCAGCCCTGTCTCTGTTCTTTGGGAGAACAACACAGACAGACAAAGGGGAAGGCCCCTCCCCATTTTTAAAAAGTTCTAGCCTTCCCATTGGCTCTTTTGGTCAGGTGCCCACTCCCTTCCTTTTACTTATGGACTTTTTAACCCTTTACAGGTAAAGCAAATAGAGAACAGCTACTAATTGGGATTTTATAGCTAACTGGCTGGCTGTAGTCATAAAAGGGAGCTACTCCCCCACCCCTTTCATTTATCACAACCTGTAAGGCCAGTCATTTAGACTACACTGAATTTAGGGCATGGGAAGGGATTCATTATGGATGGCCTATATCCACACACCAGCTGTCACAATATGTGGTGCCTTTGACCCACTGTGAGTGGGCTGCCTTCACTATCTCTGGCCGCCTAGAGACCCTATCCTCTTGGAGTAGGTAGGCAAGTTTCCCAGACCCATGTGGACATTTCCTAGTATGGAAACTCTTAAAAGGTGGTCCAAGAGGGGTGCCGAAGGGATAACAGGTTACCCCATAATACTGGACCCTGTTGGAATTATCAAAGGCTCTGCATGGGGTAGTGACTGAGGGAGAGAGCTGTTTTATTTATGGTAGCGTTTATTGTTGCCACCTTTGGCGCTTTGAGAGTGAGTGAACTGGTGCCTCTGGCAGCTACGGACAGGTCCAGTTTGCATTAAACGTAACAGATGTGCAACTATCTGTCCCTCTGCTTCAGGTACTCAAAAAACACCAAAAGGGAAGAGGGGTTTATGTGTGTTGAAGGAATGTGCAGAGGAGTCCTTGTGCCCTCTAAAGGCGATAAGAGCCTCACTAAAAATTTCATGCCTGCAGCCAGGCCAGCTGTTCATACACGATGATGGTAGCTTCCTGACAAGGTACCAATTCAGCATGGTACTGAGAAAAACCTTGCATTACTGTAGTCTTGACTGAGTACGTTTGTTTCTCATTGTTTCAGGATTGGGGCAATGACATCAGCAGCTGCAGAGGGTTTTGGTCTGTGGCATGTGCAGGCAATAGGGCACTGGAAATCAGGGTGTTACAGGACTTATGTCCGCACCAAGGAAAAGATGGCAGGGAATGGCAAAACGTCACTACCCAAATGTGCTGGTTTGTTTCAGAAGCTATCTAGAGCATGTGCAGGGTTTGGATTTGCAGGCACCCTATAGTGCATTGGGCACACAAGAGAGCAGCAGCCAGGACAGCAGCCAGATCTCAGCTTGGCTTCAGGGCCAAAGTTGTTTACATTTAGAAGGGGCATGCAGTGAGATCAGCTCATACCACTTCTGCACTCACTGACAGTCAAGGGCTGGAAGCAGACCCAGCTCATGTGGACAAGGCTAGAAAGAAAGTAAAAAAGGGGGTCACCAAGATATTCCTTAAGAAAGGAGGGTTCACTGATACAGTATAGGAACATCCATTCCAATTGGCTGGACGTTTTCAGGGATGGTAGTGTATATCTGTCAGATGGAGGTGCTGACATATGACTATGGCACGTGCAGCCAAGGTTTGGGCAGGTGTTGTGATTCCAGGGGCATAGTTGGGTAGGGAGCAACCAAGCTAATTGCTGGCACCCCCTTTCCTTAGTTTCCAGTGCAGTTAAGAAAATAAAATGAACATTTCCCAGAGGTAAAAGATCTGAGATTTTGATGATGGACTTTGGGCCATTGTGATAGGATGAGATCTTGTGGCTTTTGTGGGCTGAGGTCAGATCATGTGGTCCTTGCAGGCCAAGGTCTCCACCCTGCTGCATCCTCCATTCCCCTGTGGGCCGGGGGAGGATGCTAGGACTCAGAGAGAGCTGAGTCCTGGGGGATAGGCTGAGGAGAGCCTAACTCACATTATGGGTTATATGGTAAGGAGCCATGTAACCCCCACAGTGGAACCAATTTAATGTCTTGTATAGGAAAGTATAGGTGACGGGCAGGTAGGGCCATTCCCCTGTGTTAAAGTTCAATAAAGGTTGTGGCCTGCCGCTTCATTCCATGCATGTGTCTGTCCTCATTTTGCTACTGTGTCCATATCAATGAGTTATGCATGAAGACTAAACATTTTATATGATTTTAAACTTCAAGAAATATAGCAAAAATGCTAATACTTGTAAGCAATTTTTCATAGTCTGATCTGAAAGATTTCACATGTACAAAATTACCTAGTTAAAAAAGGGGGGGGGGATCCAGCCATACTAGAAGTAAAATGCTCTGGTTCCTTGTTGTTTTATTTTTGTGTATATAAAACATTCTGGTGGAAACTACCTGCTGGATGGTGATTTCTCAGATTTCTTTGTGGGTGATCAAGGGGTAATGTAGTGGGCTGCGGGCAGTCTAAAGCAGTCAAATGTGCGCAACTGGTCTGGAGCTGGGAGATCAATAGGTATCAGAGGCATTCCAGGGCAATGGTTAGAGTTCATGTAGGCATCAGTAGCCAGAAGATCCAATCCAAGGGGCCAAGTCAACAGGTTAGGGAGGTGAGTTTGGGTGAGGTGGTAAGGCAGGGTCAGGCGAGGCTGCAGAACAACATGTCAGGCTTGGCAGTGGTGTGGTAAGGTAGTGTCAGGCAGCACAACAGGGCAGCACCACAAGGTGGTCTAGGCAGCAACCAGCAGGCAATGGTCTGTTGCTCAGACAGCTTCCTCTTCCTGTTGGGTTCTTTATATAGTCCAGATTCCCAGTGAGAATGCAGTCTGTCCAGCCAATCAGGAGCCTGGGGCATGGCTGCTGTGAGTCTGTAGGCCTTTAACATTAAGACTGTTGATAAGTGGTTCAGTGTGCCACTGGGGTACAGCAGCTAAGGATGTTGTCTAGGGACCTGGCAGGGCTGAGTCCTGACATGAAATGTTTCCAACCAGTACCCATAATCTTCATAAGCACTTATTTTAGAAGGTGTCTGGTTTTCTTTGTAGTGTTTTATTAGCTTTCCAGCTCTCATCGTTGTATGTTAGCACCAAGAATATGTTTGAATTGAAAATTCTCAGTTTTGTTCTGGTGCTGTGTAGCTTTGATTTCCACATGTAGTTCAGTAAGTGCAATGGATACCATTTCTATCCATGATGTCAGTTCCTTCTTAGGGGCTCCTTTAGCCAATATGGTGCTGCCGGTAAGGTAAACTGTTCAACTTCCTTAATATTTTTACCTTCTAATGTAATATTACTACTTGATATCTGGATTCCATGGATGCTTATTTCAGCATACCTAATTTTGAGTCCTGCTTGTCCTGCTATTTTTACCTGTGTGTCTGTCTTTGTTTTTGTAATTTTTCAGGAGTGTTACTCAGTAATGCAATATCAGCATCAAAGTCCAGGTCTTCTAGATATTTGCTGTCTAAACATGCTATGCCAGTGTTTGTGTTGCTAATATATTTCTTCATGATTTAGTGTATGGCAATGCCAACCAACAGTGAATATAAAATGCAGCCCTGTTTCATGCCAATGTCTACATTGAATCACACTATTGTCTGGCTGTTCCCCCTTACAGACTACTTCACATCTCTCTAGATGGCCTTGATGATGTTGATGACTTTAGCTGGGATTCCATAGAACTGAAGAATATTTCATGATGCAAGTCTGTGCAGGCTGTCAAATGCCTTTTGAAAATCAATGAAACTGAGGAAGAGGGGAGCATGCAATTCTATATATTCTTACATGATGGTCCTTACCATAGAATATCATTGTGAATATCTGACCTATACAGGATCTCTTGAGCCTGAATCCAGCCTATTTTTCTCTAAGCTATGCATGCACTGACTCTTTCATCCTGTGTAGTGTCACACTGCAGAAGGCTGTCCCAAAAATACAGAACTCCTTTCCAGTTGTTACAGTCAGTAAGATCACCCTTTTTGGGTATTCTGACAATGATTCAATGTTTCTACTGGTAGAAAGGGGTTCTTTTTTCCAAACTTAATTGAACAGCTCCATCAGGTTCAATAGGATGGTGGTATCAAGTACTTTGGGCATTTCTGCTGTAATTTGATCATCTCCCACCGCTTTGTAGGTTGCAGCCTATATTCTGACATCTCTATCAGACTGATGTTAATGTGAAATTGATCAGGTTCACATGTTGCATCAAAATCTGGTGCTGCGGTGGGTCTGGGTCTATTGAGGATGTATTTGAAATGCTCTTCCCATCTGTTTTTCTGTACTACCTCAGCTGTAAACATTTTCCCATCTTTGCTTTTTATTGGCCCATGTCCTATTTTAAAATTTCCACAGGGTTTTTGTCATTTAGTAAACAGCTCTGTGATTTCCTATCATAGCTTCAGCAGCTAGATCTTCAGCATGTCCCCATCTCTCTTTCCTTGCATTGCTTTTTTGCTGCTTTGTCTGTTTTCTAATACGCCTTCTTTGCTTTTTCCAATAGTTCATTGGTCTTAGCATTCAGGACCTTTTAGTACATTTCTTTCCTCCATAAGATGCCATGTCTCTTGGTTTATCCAATTCTTGCTCTATGTTGCTATCCAGCTGTCACTGCTTCAGCTTGAGTTACATTGTCTATGAACGCTGCCCATTTTTCTTCAGGTCCAGTCGGTGTCTCACCTTCCTCTGTCTTGGGCAGTGCCTCAGACCTGCTCCTTAGTTCTGGCTGGAATTTCTTGTAGTACTCTTTCATTTTCAGTTTTATAGTGTGGATTTTCAGTATAATTTTATGTTTAAAGTTGATCTTTCTCAATTTTAATTTCAGTTTAGCAATGCAAAGACTGTGGTCATTGCTAACATCTGCTATTCCATATGCTCTTACATCTTGGACAGATTACCTGAATTTTGAGCTAATGCAGATGTGGGCAATCTGATTTTTGTGTATGTGTTGAGGGAACAGGGTACTTGGAACCACAATTCAGTGAGTCTCTTGCCATTTTGGATGATGATTCACAACCCATGCTTCCCCATGGCTCTTTCCATACCTTGGTTGTCATGTCCTACTTTAGCATTAAAGTCACAGAAAGAAGTGCTGAATATATTTGGGGCATATAATCCAGATGCCAATACACAAACTCCCACATGAAACTGGTAAGTGGTAACCAGCTGATACGGGAAAATGAGGGTGCCTGAAAGAGATCTTAAGAGGAAACCTGAGCAGGGAGGGAAGAATAGCTGATCTCAACATCTTACAGCAAATAGAAGCAGCAGCAAATGACAGAGAGGAATGGCAGAGATTGGTTTCTGCCCTGAGCACCAGCATTGGAGAAGGAAAGATATAATGTAAAATATAAGACATTAGGGGAAGCATATAGTGGAAGGAAGTAAATACTTTAACTATAAATGATTCATGGGGATTTTTATTAAGAATGGGAAAGGTTCTGAAATGTCTTTTTTTTTTGTCTCAACATGTAATTAAGCCCTAATTTTTATTTGAAGGTCTTGTACCCTTCTGGACTGTTTGTTTGTTTGTTTGGTTTTGTTTTTGTTTTTTCCTCAATCCAGGATTGGTTGTTCATCCAACATCCTCCTATCCATCTTTGCTATTTTACACTGTTTTACTCTAAATGTCTTTGATGCTATCTCATGAATTTCAAAGAGGGATCTTGGCAAGTTTGGTGATCTCTAATGGATGAAAAACTGATTTCAGTTGAATTTGTCTCACACTTTACCAAGATCACTAACATGCAATGCACCCTTGACACAGAGAATCACAAAAAGTAATCAAGATTTTGCGTCATCTTGGGCTTAGTAGAGACTGCTAGAACTGCTGAAATCCAATAATAGATAACTAGGTCTGCTGAGTGCAAAACCATCCTTGAGCTGTGTCAGGGAAACAGATGAGAAAAAGGATGGTGAATGAAAGCAGAGAAGGCATCATCTGTTTCTTCTATAAGCTTGGTGTGAAATTAGGCAAATCATTTTATCTGCATCATATTTTTCACATCTGTAAAGTGAGGATAATAATATATTACCTCATAGATTTCTCAGGAGACTTAATTAATTAATGTTTGTAAAAATGCTTTGAGATCCTTGGCTGGACAGTGCTATAGAAATTCTGTACATTTTTGATGTTTGTTGAGATTCAACTAATCCCAGGCAGGTATCCGCCGGAGAGCAGATTACACTTGGAGGGAGGCAGAAAGTACATTAGAATGTCATAAATTTGGAAGAGAAGGATTTCTGTGAATTTTGAGGAGAGATTGAGAAAGTTGGAGTGAAGACGTTCTATAAAAATGTGTTAACATTTTCGATAATAACTTCCATTATTAATCCACGACTATGTTTCTCCAGTTTACATGATCAGATAGACTAAATTTAATAGATTTCCCTTTTTAATTTCAATTGATTTGTTTAAGCATCATGCAAAGCTTTAGCTGGTGGTCAGGAAAAATAATGTCCTATATCATTCCTATCATGTTGACAACATAGTTTATACTGTACATGATTTACAGTGAGCTATGTGGTCTTCCAGGAATTATAAATGTTATATCCAGGTACAACTTTTTAGACATCATGATATGTAATAAAGCTTAAATGTCCAAACTAGTCTGCGGCAAATGTCTTTCAAACTAAGTCCAAAAATGAATTATTTGACATGAGTACTATGGATTCCAGTTATGACTATTCATGGGTTTGTGCCTACATCCTTTATCATGTCTCCACTGTTGTTAATAAAATACATAAAACTACTTTATGCCAAAACAATGGAAGTTAATGCAGATAACTTGTTCCAAAGTTAACCATCAAATAAATCTTTTTCCCCCCAAAAATGCATAAGTGAAATGGTGTTCTAAAACTTTTAAAAATTGTCAAAATGATGAACACTCTGTGTGTAATACGAGCAAATACCACAGAATTGATTGCACACACATGTCTTACATAAAGGATATTAAATAGTTTACTCCAAAGAGAAATTGGTGAAGTCTTATCTCATATAAAAAATTCTGTAATGACAGGTCAGATTTATGAGGACTGAAAACTGGGAAAGAAAAAAATCTTCAGAGCTGGGGCAGTGTATGATTGGAGAGGAGAGATAAAATATTAGGAAGGTAGAGGAGGATAAAACACAGAATACCTGGGCAGTCGCACTTCTCAGACTTCAGTGGACTATTTTCAAAAATACTTTAACCAAATTATGCCATGGCCACATTGCTAGGTAAACGTCATTTTGAATTTTTTTTTTTTAATTTCCTCATATAGTTTTTATAGTAGTGTAAACAGAACCTAAAGATGGTTTGCACCTCAACATTAATTGTGATTACAGTTTCAGACAGAATTAAGCTGGGGATCATTTGAGTTTTGATTAATTGCTGGTAGTCACTGTTTCTACAGTAAAAGTGAAAAAACTCAAAATGAGTGACATGAGGAAAAAAAGAGCAAGGATGGTCTTGTGATTGAGGCATGATACTAGGAGTTGAGTGATCCAGGATCTGTTCAGATCACTGAAGCTATCTGTCACTCAGTTTTTCTATATATATAAAATGTGGATAATAATACTTACATTATAGAGATCCTGGGAAGATTAATTCATTATAATATTCTATTGAAGGCACTGTATCAGTAAAAAATAAAAGTATTTAAAATTGTAAATTATATGGAATTTTGTGTCAGTTTGTATTACTTCAATATTAATATTTCCATATTTCTGAAATGGGGATTTAAAATAAGACATGTATTAAAGCCATCATCAACATTTTCAAACTTAATTGCCTAAATTTAGGCACCTAAGTCCTTATTTAGACACCTAAATAAGTACCCTGATACTCAGAGGTGCTGAGCAACCCCAAGTCCCATTGATATCATTTTTTCATGTTTTGGAGAGTAGCTCAAACACATGGGCCTGGAAAATGGTAAGATTATGGAGCAGCACAAATGACACTTACTTGGGGAACACCATCACTAGTTGGATCCTTTTGTGGTGCCTCTAAAATAATGCCATTAAGAACTGGCAATATCAAGTAATTCTAGATCTATTCTATTCTATCTAGGTTCTCATACTGTGCTTACTACAGTCATATCTTAGCGCCTTCCAGTAGTGCATTACGCAATATGACTCCACATCTGTAACGTGTTGTTTGTTCTCTCATCCTCTCCCCAAAGGGAGAAGTGTGTGCAAGGGAGTGTCTTACTTTGGTAGATGTTTGGAGGGTTGGTTTTTGTTGTTATTTTGTAAATATATAGATTGTTATATGTTTGTTAGAGAAGACAAGGTCAAATAAATGTGTTTTGTACTTGGAGCAAAAAGTAGTGAGGTTTGTGATGGTCCTTAGTTCATGAGGAAGTTCAATCCACAGTCTCAGACTGTCCTCAGAGAAAGTTCTATCTACCACCAGATGAGCTTTACTCTTATTGTAGAGAGTTCCATTGTGCTAGAGAAAAGCATAGTTACGGTGTTCGTCCCGAAGCTTTAGATGCTCTTTTAGATATCCTGGGCCCAGGCTACTGAGCCCTTTAAAGATAAGGACCAAGATCTTGAACTTGATTTGAAATTCAATGGTAAGCCAGGGTAGACAGTAGAAGACAGGTTAGATGTGCTCACAGTAGCCTGTGTTGCTGAGATTTGCTCCAGCAATCTGGTCTAGTTAGAGTTTCCTAAATATTGAAGGCTTCATTCACAGGTATATTGCATTCCAGCCAAAGGTGATGAAGGCATGGATGTCTGAGACCAAGTGTTCGTCCTCCAGGATAGAACAGAGTCTTCTAGCCAAGTGGAGATTGTAGAAAGCATTATTCACAGATGCTGCTCAGCATCACTGAGAAATCTGAGAGTATGCCTAGTCTACAGACTGAATTCACCAACTGTGGGTGTGTATCTGCTGCAAAAGGAAACTGAACTGTGGCTGAAAACTCCTCAAAATATTTTCCTCTGCCCACCAGCATCACAATCTCAGTCTTGCTTGGGTTGATCTTCACCCAGCTATACTACATCCATGAGCTGATCTCATCCAAACACTGTGAAATCTTGGTGGGAGGGGTATGGTCATCTGTGATGACAGCTAGAACTGTGTATCATCTATGTATTGATGGCACTTGAATTCATGTCATCTGACCCTTTCACCTAGTGATTTCATGTAGATGTTGGAAGGGATCAGAGAGAGGATCCTTGTGAAACTACACAAGTGTGGGGTCTAGTGGTGGAAGTGCAGTTTCCCATCACTACTCATTGGGTAGCTGATGGGAAGCACTCAAACCATTTCAGGGTATGTCTACATTTTGAGTTGTAGGTGTAATCTGCAGCTTGTGGAGACATACCTGTGCTAACTCTAATGAAGTTACAACACTAAAAATAGAAGTGCAGCCACAGTGGCATGAGCAATGGGATGGGCTAGTCATATATTTTTAGTGTGCTAGATTGCTCAGAGCTAGCACAGGGATGTCTCCTCTAGCTGGAAATTACATCTCCAGCACAAAGTGTCACCGTATACTTAGTGCATTACTCTGGACCACAGCCACCTCCTTCAGGTCTGACAGCAGAATCTCATGGTCAGTTGTATGGAGTGCTGAAGAAAGGGCTAGGAGGATGAGAATGTCTGCCGGTCCTCTCTCCATTGACAGGAGAAGATCATCTGTCAGTGCCACTAACGCAGTTTCAGTTCCATGTCCTGGTCTGAATCCAGATTGTGCTGGGTCTAGAATGTTAGCTTGTGTTAGATGATATCTATTATCATATTATTATTATGAAATTTAGGCAATTAATACTTTGATGAGCACATTTGTTCAGAGCAGCTAATGTAGTTGTAAGTATGTTAGGTTAGCCATTGGTAAGATGCTATCTTTTTATATAGATATTTCTTCCTAAAGTGCATGGGAAGTGCATGTGAATTTTGATTTACCAAAAACATTTGGTAAGATTCTACATCAACGTTTGCTGGTAATAGCAAGCAGTCCTGATATGAGAATGAAATAGCTCTCTTTGAAAATGGTAAATAAATGGGATTGGCTGAGGTTGGCTACTTTATCTAGATGGAAAGAGTTTACCTCCAAGATTGGTTTGGGAACTCTCTTGTTTATAATATGTGTAATTGATTTGGATGAGGATGTTGAATGTGAAATATCCAAATTTGATGATTATATCTACAGGATAAATATAACAAATAATGGGGATTTGTTATATATCAAAGTGCTGTAACTAGATTCAAAAAAATTTGAATCATTTAAATAACTAGGTCAGTAAGTGGAAAGTACAGCTTAATGTCATTAAATGTAAAATAATATGTTTGGGGGTAACAACCCAATATAGAGAGTACAGATTAAACAGAATAGTTATTCAGCGTGCTGACTAGGAAAAGAAATTGAGAGGTTATTGAAGAAAAATCCTCAAAGTAATTAGTCAAGTGTATGACTGCAGTAAACTTCTGACTGCAGTATTGGTAGAATTTTGGTAGAATATCAGAGCCATTTATTTGCCTTTAAAGAGACTGAATTGTAGGGTAATGTGGATGAGTCCAGGGTTTAAGAATATTTGTTTTGACAATAGGCTAAAGAAGTATTTTATTCTCAATTCAGAAATGAAGGTTTCAGTGTGATTGAGTAAAAATATGAAGAATTGTAGAAGGAGTTGGTAAAATAGAGCAAGTGTTCATTCTGGTAAAACAGTTCAATAACCAGGCCACGCGATCTAAACATTTGGAAATTAAAGGAAACTGGGAATTCAGACTTATTTATCTTAAATAATACTAACCACATGAAATGTGTTGCCAAAGAAGGCCCACAGAAACAAATAACGTTTAAGTAACTAACCTTAAGATACAGATATATATTTATGAAAGAGAAGACTTTGCAGGACCCAGTGACAGAGCTGTGCAGTTAGTTTGATAACTTAAAAGAGACAAACTGATTGAAAGAAGTGACCTTTTCCTCTCTCAGCATTTCCTGATGATGGCCCATAATTCATAACTACTTAAAAAACAAATATCAAAATTACACAGCATAAAATGTCACTTTTCAAATAGTACTAAGTGGGCACTGCATATAACTATTAAAATGTATCCTTTTGTTGATTAGCTTTCAGTGGGTGAATAGAGGTGTAGTATGAACATATAACTGGAAGCCAGGAACTCCTGAATTGTAAGACTGTCTCTGTGACCTTGGCAAAGTCACTCAATCTCTTTATTTCCATTTTCTTTGCTGTAAATGAAAATGTGGTGATTATTGAGACCTGCTGCCTAGTAGGGAGCGCCCAGGCAGATGCTCCAGCTTGAGAGTGTATCTTATGGTGTCTGCTTTAGAAAGGGTATGTGCTTCCTAGCATCTTGGTTTATAGGGCAACAGATATGTCTGGCCTTTGTCTACTGCAACTGCAGTTACTAAAGGGAGCCAGTAGGGGCACTGCAGGTTGAGAGGTATATGCTGTTTACTAATATGCAGTGTTCCAAATATAATTTTCTAACTCAGTAGGTGTCTTGTTGCTAGGCCCCACTTATTTTACAAGTGTGGGAACAGATTCCTATACCTTGTGTCATGATAAGAATGATCTGTATCCTTATTTTAGATGTCAGCCAGGTGAAATATGAATTTCACTTCAGCCTACCTCATGTTATAGACCAAATGTGCAACTAAATCCTAAGGTTTTGTTAACCTATGTGTTAATTATTTTGTGATAATACATTTTTAACAGAGATCCATCTGGGTCAGATGATGAGTAATGAGATAAGGAGACTTTCATGCCACAGGTTCAGATTTGGCCCAGGTTATTAGTGAATGAAAGCTGACGTGGGGCAGCTGTTCATTGTCCTATAAGAAGTGATTTGCTGGTCTCAGTCTAGTCTCTAAGAGACAAGTGTTCATATGATAGTAAAACCACCACTGCATTTGGCACTTATTAGCAATTTTATTGTAGTCTCTGCAAAAAGACCAAAATTTGAATGGTTATGGAAACAGAACTGCCTTCTTACCTCTTCGAGCTTTTCCTCCATTTCATATTGGAAGCAAATGGTCTGCACGTGGTGTGGGATCCTGTCATCAATGTCTGTGCTATAGCTGTCCTGGTTTAATAGAGGCATTCAGGTTCTAGGCCTGTGAGTCTGTCACCTTTCACAAGCACTACATTTGCTAAAATGTCACTCTTACTGAATCCCTGTGATGTTGTTCCCAGGATCAAAAATGCTGACCATCCTCTCTTTTCATTTGCAATTAAATAACTAAAAAGTGTCAACTGAAAGAATTTGTATCCAGTGTAAATGCAATACAGGAATTTTCTTTTTTTGATAATAGATTCATGCCGAAGCATAAACTAGCCCATTTGGAGAAGATAACTGGTGTTAAAGGAAATGGAGATACTTATCTATTTAGGGGTCTGCCTTTCCAACAGAAGTATAGAGCCACTGGGAGTTTAATGAAAAACAGCAGCTCACGTCCTGAGTCTGGACTTTGTGAAGCACAGTCTGAACTTTGTACCACACAACAAGAAAGACTACAATATCCATTAATATCACTAGAGAAACTGAACAAGTCTAAAGCATCAGAAAGTACAAATCAAGAAGTGCCTTGTCAAGAAGATAAGCAACATGTGACTTTTAACCCTTGTAATCTCTTGAGTGGAATGGACTATCAGCAAAGACCTTTGCACATTGTCTGGCCTCACAGGTGGTAAGTGCTGCACAAATCAAAATACTATACCTTTGAATGATTTATTAATTTGCTTTCATGCTGTTTGTGTGACTAATGTCAAGTATAAAGCTATGTGATACATATATAACGTAACAGGTACTACCTCGTATATCTGGAATAGCACCTCACTAATATCTAAGTATTTAGAATAATTAATTTGAATATATTTTAGCAGTGTAATCCAGAGATTTATATATTGATGTTAATGATTGCATTTCTGTGTATGAGAAAAATATCCCAAAGTAATAGAAATTATAAAGATATTGCTGGTAACTATATTTTGAAGTATTTTCATACAGCAATCCACTGTTGACGATTGGTGTGCAGCATTATTTATATTATCTTAATTACCTTAATATGAGTGATTAGGTATTAAGATACCAGGTCAAACTACACAGTTCATTACTCTGTGTCTTCATTATAAATATACCTGTTCTGTGTTTTAAATAAATAAATAAAAAGCATATTTGAATATTTTTCTCACTGCTAACACAAATACCTGATCATAAAATCTTTTCTAAACTGAGGAAAATCTACCATACCAAATAATCACTACAAACGTATGAACTTTAGCTTGATTCCAA